>NC_143489.1:87503852-87792252 GCF_027475165.1 Benincasa hispida | reverse complement strand
TAAACCCTAAACCCTAAACCCTAAACCCAAAACCCTAAACCCTAAACCCTAAACCCTAAACCCTAAACCCTAAACCCTAAACCCTAAACCCTAAACCCTAAACCCTAAACCCTAAACCCTAAACCCTAAACCCAAAACCCAAAACCCTAAACCCTAAACCCTAAACCCTAAACCCTAAACCCTAAACCCTAAACCCTAAACCCTAAACCCTAAACCCTAAACCCTAAACCCTAAACCCGACTTTCTCTTTAAAGCATGTAAAGTATAACACATATAAAAACATAGCTTTAAAGGTACTAACACATGTTGGGTATATTTAACACATATAAATAGTTTTTCAACAAACTTCCCACACATGCATGCGTTTAAACCATAACTCATGGTTTGCTTTGAAATCACTTTGTAAAACTAGTTGGCATGAGAATAATCTTCTTTAAAACATGCTTTCTGTAAAACATTGTAAATCAAACATTTTAGTCAAAATTTTTTAGTCACTCACCTCGATTGCTTAGGAACTTTTCACTCTAGTAGTTCCTTTTCTACCTCGGGCCCCCTTTTTCACCCCTAGAATTCAGATTTAAATTACAGCTCAGATTACTCATAGTTCTAAACCTTATTTTGAGATACTTCCTTCTATAAACATATTCTAAATTGTCTCAGGAAGCTTACCCTAAAATTGGAGCTCATAACTCCTCGTGGTTTGGCTGGAATCGCAAAATCTTCAAGACTGACCCAAGCTTATTTGACAGCCTGACCCTTCTATCTTCTTCTTAGTTTCCAGCTCGATCCCTTCGAGTTTTTCCTCCGGCATCCCTACTCTGAAAATTATACTTTCAGAGCTTTCAGGTGGCTTTAGAATCACTCCAAATACACGAGTAAATTGGGAGAACTTCTCATCCCAAGTTGATGTTGCTTTTCAGACTTCACTGTCCAATGCGTCCTCATTGAAATTCTATGACCAACGCATGGATTTTGGCTTCAACGCAAAGTTTGCTCAACTCTCCCACTCTTTTTACTGTATTTTTGAATTATGATATGAAAATGAAGTCTTCTGGCCCTATTTAAAGGCGTCCAAACCTTCTCCAAAGTCAACACCACCTACTTGGCTGCATGTCCAAGTGTTTCTCCCTCACACTACCAACACATCTTTCTTATCAGCGCAATCTAAGTGTCTTTCTCCCATGTAGCCAGCGCATGAGCTTCCAATATGATGTAACCACCTCAAATTCTTAAGGCTTAAGGCTTAAGGCTTCCTTCCAAGAAGTCACATGGTTTGATGACGTTTTCTAGGTGATCTCATCCTTTATATGCGTCCAACTCTTAGATGTTCAACGCATAGTCCATACTCAATGCATAGCCTATAATCAACGCATAGCAAGCCAATTCACTACCATCGCAATCCAACTTAGCCATCACAAGAGGTAGCCATCACAAATGCATAGGGTGGTCGCTCATCCTCGATGCATGGCTCACTAGGTAGACGCGCTTGGCACGGGCGCATGGTGTTTGGCATAGGCACTGGCCGATTGACACATGGGCGTGTTGCATAAGCTGGCCGCTCGACGCACGGGCGTGCTGCATAGGTTGGCCATCGCTTGTTTGCTTGGCCACATGGACGTGCTCGGCGCATTGATGCTCGGTAGGGTGCTTCGACGCATGGGCATGGTCGTTCGACAGGGCGCTTACTGCATAGGCATGGCCGCTCGACGCATCGCAGGGGTGCTTGGCTTACCGCTCGATGCATTGGGCAAGGGCACTGTGCATCGACCGCTCGACGCATGGGCTGCCTTCCAACGCATGCCCTACCTACCCTTGTGCCTTCCAATGCATCATCTCCATCTTTCTTCCTTCAGCCGCATGCGATCACCAACAACCCTTCAAACGCATCAACACACAATTTTTATACTTAGCCAAATTTCCAAATTTTCCCCAAAAGTCAAACTTCCAAATTTCCTCTTTTCTTCTAATTTTTCACCCTTTTCTCTACCATTACACACTAGTTTCCACATTAACCTACTCACCATACTGATCTCAATAGGGAACATACTTAAGTAGAGAAATTAGGATTCGGGGTTCACAGACCTAATGGAAGAGACTGTAAGATGTGTTGACACACTTCCTTCTCCCATATACTATGAACAACTTCCCCTATTCACCTTGGTATTGACTCATGCAAACACTCTCCGAATGGAGTTCGCTCCCAGGGTGGCCCAAAGCCAAGTATGAATCTCACGATGTGAACTCTTAGGGACGCTAGAGCTAAAAGTACATTACTTCTCTCCAGCTGAAGTGTTTTGGACGGTTATGGTATAAAATACTTAGCGATACATTTTGGCTAACTTAAACATATCCTAAGTCTAGGTGATTCATCTGAGTATAACTTTTATATTGGATTTTTAACCTACGATGTCTAGGTAATAAACAAATTTTATTACCTCACACCGCTCACGCATGCTCAGAAAACCAGTTTAACCTAACTCAGACATCGGCTCGATCTCCAGGTAGTAGGTGTTCCATGAATCGTCAACTTAAAAACCTTCAACCTTAGTCATTTTATCTGACTTTTTTGCCAAGATCTTGTCGGGTGAGTTTTTTTGTAACTTCTGTTTTACAAGATATCGACCTATTTTCTATGAAAATTGGGATTGCTCGATGGTTAACCCTAAGTGAGCATGCATCTTATCTTTATTATAGATTTTAGAAGTCTAGGTTATTTTATAACAATTATAAAATAAATTATAACCCTAGAGCATTCATCTATAACATGCTTCCTTCAAATAAACATGCTTTAATATAACACTTATATTAAAACTAAGTATGCATAGTATATATTTTATAACACTTAGAACATATAACAAATGCATGTCACATGCTTTTCCTATGGTGGGGTTTTAAAACTATATGGCATACTATATGCACAGATAATCAAACAACATTATACATCACATGCATAATAGGTAAACAACACTAAAGTGGACCAATTTTGGGATTAAAAACAAACAAATA
Source organism: Benincasa hispida (assembly GCF_027475165.1). Lineage (NCBI taxonomy): Eukaryota > Viridiplantae > Streptophyta > Magnoliopsida > Cucurbitales > Cucurbitaceae > Benincasa > Benincasa hispida. The sequence continues at coordinate 87,789,246 of NC_143489.1, read as the reverse complement.
ACTAATTTATTACCGAAATCAGCAACCAGCTTCCCGAAACCGGCTTCAAACACTTTCAACCATCTGGAATAGCTTAGAAACCACTCGAACCGGCCTAAAAAACACCAAAAACCAAGTTGAACTAGTCCAACTAGCTCAACCAGGTCAAACGAACCGGTCCATATCGTTTGGATCGGCTAGTCAATGCGCACTGGCACAGTCAACAAAAGCATGAGGTGGGTCGGGTCAACGGAAAGTGCACGATCACGTGGGTTGCAAAGGCGGGAGCGGGTGAGCGGCACGCATGGGGCTACTCCGAACCGAGTCAAACCTCGAGCTGACGGGTAGGTCGTCGGGTCTGGTGGCCAAAACAGGTCTGGAACCAAATTTCTTTAATTTTTGAAGCTGTCCACTCTCCCAGAACCAATAATTACAATCTAATTTCAACTCTAATGACTCTAACAAATTTACAGACACTTTTCCATACATTAATGCTCATAAACATGTGAGCAATTACAAATTTTCTTAAGAAATTTAAAGAAAAACAATGCCAAAACCGTAATATATCCACTTTAATCTACATTTCATTCAACATTTGAAAGAAAGGAAAAAAATACCCACCAAAAGCAATAGAGCATAATTAAAGCATGCTCTGATACCATATGATGGAACACGAGACATATGCAGTAGAATAAGGACCTAATTACACTTTAATTGCTTCTAATTAAAAGGAAATTAGCATGCAAATATATATATATATATATATAAAGAAAAGTAAACTAAAAGGGATAGTGTACAACCTTTATAGCTCCCGAAAAAAGCTTTTTCTCATTGAAACTCGACCCGAACTCCACTGGACCACCACTAGAGTTTCCTTGCTATTCTCTGGACTCAAAACTGGGTTGTGGGACCCGGTGAATGAAGGAATGAAAAGAGAAGAAAGGGAGGTTAAAGGTTAATGTGAGAAAAAGGGAATTTTGATGAGAATTTGGAAACCAAAATTATAAAAAAAATTCAGCTTGCTAAAGAGGAAAAAAAATTATGTAAAAAAAAATTCTTTTATAAAACTTAACATGTAACACCCTGTATTTTTTTTAGTATTAATGTAATTTTTAATATTTTATTATTGGAGGGCATTTTTGAAATTTTGGATTTCCACTGTAAGTGCAGGAATTTATTGTTTTTTTTTACCTTGGAAGTTGTTCAATTTGGAAATTTATGACAGGAATAAATTTCTTTTCGGGAAGGAAAGGTAGTAAATGAAATATAGTAGAATAAGGAAAAGAATAAAATAAAGGGTTTATTGTATTTCCATATAAATTATTATTTTTTTTATTATTATTATTTATAAAAACAATCTTTCTCTTCTTCTTCCTTGAGCCACTCAAAAGCCCTAGCCCTCCCTTTGTTTTCGTTTCTCCAGCCGCCATCGACGCAGCTTCGTTCGCCACCTCCAGCCACCAGTGTTCCGCCGACGTTGGTCCGAGCCATCTTTGCCACCGCCAACCCAACCCAATTTCTACTGCATCATTGCAAAGCTCAGCCCCGCCCTCCGGATCCACGCGTCCGTCGCCGTCTCACGTTCACTTCAACTGTAGACTCGCGCGACTAGAAACCCAGCCTCGTTCGCCGCTTCAGCTGCCGTCTCACGTTCGCTCCAGCTGCGGACTCGCGCGACCAGAAATGTAGCTTCGTTCGCCGCTTGTCCAGCCCGCTATCCAAACCCAGCCGCCTTTCTCCACTGTCGTTCGTCGGATTTTGGCGAATGTTGGTAAGTTTTGGGTGAGGTCAGTTGAGTTTTAAAGGGTTTGGGTTGCCCATTAAAATTGTGGATTTTCCTTTTTGTTGATACCGATTATATTTGGGATTTAGATCCAAGACTGGGGTACTTCAGAGTGCGCAACGTGTTGCCCAGCGGATTCGAGTTCGTTTGGCAATTAGTTTGGTAAGCGTTATGATCCTTATTGTTAGTTGTTGGGTACCCATTGATTATTGGACTAAAGGATGGTTTAATTTTAAGTATTCTTGAAGGTTCCAAGTCTTCATCCATTGAGTTTTAAAATCTGCTTAGAAGAGATTTTGGAGTCGAAATCTTGCGAGTGTTTGTGGAGCAAGTTTCGTTTTGGGTAAGTTAATTAGTGATCATTGGATGCATTTTGTATGTTTGGATCCTGGTTCCAAGACTGAAATTTAGTATTATGTCTGTATTAGGGGACTTAATTCAAGGTTTATTTTGTTGAAGAGCATTAGCTTGGATTAATATCTGAACTTCACTTCACTTCGAGGTAAGTAATCTTACCACTGGAACTGCCCACGGGCCAGGATCTAGTTGTATGCTAGCATGATAAGTGTATGTTATGGTAAATGTTAGCATGTTGATTGATAGTATGACTTGAATCAAAGTATGTTCTGGCACAAATTCTGATTTATTTACATATACACCTAAGTGCTTGATCGTTAGTATGTGATAGTATGTGATTCCATATGTCAATGTCTGATCTGCTGGCGTTGAGGCATACTTGTATATTGTGGATTTATGATATTAGTTATACCTAGATGATGTATAATATGTTGTTAAGAATTATGGGCATGTGATGCAACCATGGTATTAAGGATTTTTTTTATGCATGCTTTAGAACCGTACAATGTTGAATCTTAGCACGTTAGGACCGTGTGAATATCCTCATTGATTAGTTAGATGCTCATCAGTTTGTGTTTCCTTTGGGACTCACCAGTTTGGTGTTTCCTTCGGGATTCACCAGTTTGTGTTTCCTTCGGGATTCACCAGTTTGTGTTTCCTTCCGGACTCACCAGTTTTGTGTTTCCTTCGGGACTCACCAGTTTGGTGTTTCCTTCGGGATTCACCAGTTTGTGTTTCCTTCAGGATTCACCAGTTTTGTGTTTCCTTCGAGATTCACCAGTTTGTGTTTCCTTCAGGATTCACCAGTTTTGTGTTTCCTTTGGGATTCACCAGTTTTGTGGTTCCTTCGGGATTCACCAGTTTTGTGGGCATACTTAACTACAATAAGATAGGACTCAATCTCTTATATGCTACATGTATTTATGTGCCATATGTGGGTATCTAGAGGACATAGATGCCTAGCCTGACCCCAGTGGTGGGGTTACTTACTGAGTATCTTTTTTTACTCATTCTTTCTTATGTTGATGTTTCAGGTAAGGGTAGAGATGCACCGGTGATGGCGCAACGAAATTCATGATCGAGCCACTGGGACTATTTTTTTACGCTTTCGCATCATGAGATTTAGAGTTCTTTTAATGTTTCCCTTAATGTTTAGTTTTGATGTTTGAAACTTATTATTAAGAATTTTTTTTCATATGTACTTATTAACCTTTACGATTTATGGGTACCCTATTATTGTTTTTAACGATTACATTTATTTTTATGTCTTTTGAACTTCTCTTGTTTTTAATTAGCATTTATTTCAAATGACTGAGCGTCGTTTAAATTCTTTGCATGCATTTATTTTAGTAACGGCCTTACCTAGGTCCTAGGGTTTCGGGTCGTTACATAACATGCATCTAATGCATGTAAAAGCTCACAAAAAATCAACACCTCACAAAGCACTAAACTAAAGTGGGCTATGTGTCATTCTATAATGTTTACACAGTCCACTTATGTTAGTGGCATTATTCAACAAAAATGTTGGATAATTCCACTAACTCTAGTCAAGGGTAAAATGGTCTTTTTACATTTGGTCAAAGTCAAACTTTGACTTTCCCTAGCAAAAAAGTCAACCCTGTGACTTTTTACAGTTTTGACCCTCTTGACTAATTTTGACCTCCCGAACATGAATTCGCATTCATATTTTCAAAATTCAAATCACATTTGAATATAGAGCATCATACAAAACACCGATAGTGATATCGCATATACTTGTCGGTTTTAATCCCTTTTCCTAATTCGAACAATTCGAATTAATCCAATATACTGTTCTAAGTTTAATCCATATGAGCTAGTAGGGGAACCTAAAGACCTACAGATCATGGGCTCCAACAATCTGAGATTAACCGGGAAAGCTCTTTAACCTAATTAATCAACATTTGTTAACTAACGGGTCATTCTACTAAAGTCCCGTAGTTGCATTCCCCTCACTATAGATATATTTTTGTCCATATGATATAACCATAACCAGTAAGTCAATCTTTTACAGTTTGTTTGTGGTCTTGGCTAGGTGAAAATATCGTTTTACCCCCGAGAACACTTCTTGTTCCTTCAGTCCTACTGAACCTCTAAAGAACAATTGATTTGTGGTCCAACCAACAAATTGAGTCCCGCTCAGCCTAGTGAGGGGGTGAGGCCCCTTGTTCTAATTTCGAAGTCAGCACTTAAGGGAATAACCTATCTACTACCACTAGATACGGGTAGGAGTGAAGTCCGTCTTGCACCCTATGTCCCCAGCTATTTACCCGGTCTTACCCCTGAAATGGGAGGCTTATTGAGCCAGTGCCATTGAGCTGATCTCACCCATGCAGATCTAAGAATAATCTCGAATAAACAGAAGTTCATAGTTAGCTCAGGATTGAGATTGAGTTACCTAGGTCATCGAATTTGAATTAGTCAACTTTATACAGTAAATGGTGTCATAAAGAAAAAGTGACTAAGTTGTGGTCTAGTCTTATACAAACTCATTGCATAGGATGACCCCACTCATATATCTCTATATGAACGATTCAGGATCACATCGTTTGTACTAACTACAAAGTAGGTAGCATCCATAGTGTCCCCAAAACAAGGCACCCAACCTTATCCCTATACTATAGACCATTTTAGGCTATATACTCGAACTTGATCCATGTTTTATGTCATCACATACAGTTCAAGTCTACATTAAATAGCTTCAGGAACTTAGTTTATTGGATTCAAGATTACAATTTCAATAACAATTTTATCGAAAAAACAAAACAGAATATGTTTATCAATTTACAAAATACGAGTTTTAGGAAATAAAATCCAACACTATATTGGTTGAAACTTTTATTGAGACATAAATTGGATGTTATGCATATCAAAAAGAAAATTTGTAATAATTTGGTAGGCACATTGTTAAATATTGAGGGAAAGAATAAGGATAGAACTAATGCTTGTTTGGGTTTAGAAAATCCAAATATACGAAAAGAACTACACCTGTAAAAAGTAGGGGATAGAGTTGTAAAGCCATACGCTGCATACACATTGACTACTAATGACAAAGTTGCATTCTCTAAGTGGATGAAATCAGTCAAATTTCCTTATGGGTTTGTATCAAATACATCAAGATGTGTGAGTGAGAAAGATGGAAAATTATGGGGACTAAAAACTCATGACTCTCACATTCTGCTTCAAAGGCTTTTTCCAATTGGTGTTCGAGCATACTTAAAAAATATGTGTCTACTGTTGTTGTTGAGTTATGTACATTTTTTTATGATCTATGTGCAAAAACAATATCTATAGGTGAAGGAACTCTATGAGGAGAGAACCTTGAGCGGAAGCAAAATCATCCCAAACATTGAATGTAAGTTTTACAGAAAATCAAGAAAAGGATATGCATTTACATAAATTATAGCATGCAATAATAAAGAAAAACTTAGGGTTTCAGAAACTCTTACCTTTGAAGACTATTCTTCAAGAATCCCTCGAACAAGTCACGAACGAATCTCCTTCCCCAAAAGGGATATCACCAAACGGAGCCTTTTGTATTCTCCCTAGGGATTGAGAATGGCAGGAGGTGTGGGCTTTACCTTAGGTTTTTGGAAGAGGGAAAGAGATTGAGAGGAGGAAAGGGAGGAAAATAACTTTTCTTCTTTTTTTTCATTTTTTCCAGAGATAATTATTCTCTCAGTGTTTCAAGTAGTAGATGGATAAGGTTGGGTACCTTATCCTGGTGACACTACGGATACGGCCTACTTTGTAGGTGTTACAAGTGTTGTAAAATGCTACAAATAATCTGATCCTGATCATTCATGTAGAGACATGCGAGCGGGGATATTCTATATAAAGAGTTTGTATAAGACCAAACCACGAAATGATTAGTCTCTTTATATAATGCAGTTAGTAATAGAGACTTACATTTCACTAGGATGGCCATAGGTGACATAACCTAAATCCTGAGTGAGTTATGAACTCTTGATCATGAAGGCGGTCCTTTGATTTGTATGGGTGAGAGTGGCCAGATTACCAACTCAACAAGCCTACCATTTTTAGGATTCATCTGACTGGGGAGCTGGGAACTCAGCTACCCAAGACAAAATTCACTCCTTCTCCAATGCAGGGGCAAGTAGATGAATTACTCCCTTAAGGGCTGATTTTGGGTTTTGAACATAGTGGCCACACCCTTTCCTGGCCCGAGAGAACTTAGTCATGATGGGATTATGACTTATTGTTCATTAGAAGAAACAGTGGTACTTAAAGAGTTAGATGTAACTATAGGGGCAAAACGGTATTTTGGCTTAGTTGCACTTATGGGCAATTTGTGAAGGGTTGTCACAATGTTGATTGGTCATATCCAATGCACACATAAATCTATCTGTAGTGCGAATAGTGCAACTTTCGGTCTTTAGTGGAGTGACCGGCAGTTATCGGATGTTGGGTAATTTAGTTAAAAAGTTTAATTAATTATCCGAGTATTGTTGGAGCTTCAATATACAGGTTCATAAGGTCTCCACTATAGCTAAACAGGGATTTAATCTTTGGATTATTTTGAAGTGTTCAAATTAATTGAGGGAATTAATTATATATGATATAATTAATTATAATGTATTTGATACATTATATATGAGAGGAATTTGAATATAATTCAAATACTAATTATATGAATGAGCTTCATGTAATTAAATATAAATATGATTTATGTTTAGAGGAATAAAATATTTGGATATGATCCAAATATCATTTATATGGATGAGATTCATGTAAGTGGATTTAATATAAATATGATTTATATTAAATTTCATTTATAGTTGAGAGAGAATAAAATCTATAGTTTATGTTGTATTTGAAGCAATATACAACTATGGGTTATATAATAAAATAGTTATTATATATATATTCTATTTTATTAATTTGTTCAAAATTGATAAAAAGGGAAAGAGTTATAACTCCCTCCCCTTATTCGTTTTCCCTTCATTTGCATGCTAATTTTATTTTAATTAAAAGCAATTAGAGTGTAATTAGATCCTTATTCCTCTGCGTATGTCTCGTGTTCCATCAAAATAAAGTGCGATGACAAGTAAATAAATAAACAAATTGAGGATTGGCAATGAAGATGTGCAAGTATCTGATGGAATGCGGTGGCAAGTCTTGTGAAGTGTGTCAGAAAGAGAATGGGTTGGGGGAAAGGACATCACAAGTTCGTCAATCCTGTTGAGGACACAACTAAGGTTCTGCTTTTCCTTGGCTTACACCTCTCAATGATCGGCCGCGTTCCCATATGTCTATGGTGGATCAGGGATGAACGTTGTGAACGCAAGGTTGTTTCCATCCCTAGAAATAATTCTTGTTTTAGTTAACGCATTCTTCTAACCTTCTTTTTAGAGGAGGAATAGCATCTTCATTTTTGCTTTCACAGGTGAAAATGCCATTGAGCACAGTTAGCTAAACTTAGCCGATTTCTTCAATAAGGATTAACTTACTCGCTTAATCCTTCCCCTTACCCTAGGGATTAGTTGTACATAGTGAAAGAAATGGAAGATGAATGTATGGTGAAGAATAGAGAGATGACGATGAATATGATAATAATATTAAAAGATAAAGATAAGTGTTTGTTATAGATAATGAATGAAAGATTAGAAATGAACACAATTGATGAATATAAAGTGAGAAAAAAATAAGGAAAGTGTGTTAATGTCTTGACACGGATCCCGATCGGAGACTATGTGTTTGCCGACATATGGGAGGAATGTGATGGAGAACTTCCTTCTCAGGTTTGTTTTCCAGGTAGAATGATCTCTGCACAGAGCTTCTCTTCGGTAATGGGCATGAATTTCTTGCTCCAAAGACTTCTCTTTCAGTCTTGTCTCGTCTTTCTCCTAGATTTTCTCTAACTTGTCTCTTCAGACCAGCCTCCATTCTTTGAAATTGATGTAGCTATTTATAGACCTTGGCACCTCCTTCGTTAGTGGTCCCGCTCTGAAAAGCTACTTTTTCTCTGCCACGGCTTGGTGGAAACGTCTGCTCTGCTTCATATTCATTTTTTCAGACCGTACAACAGAAAAGCTGTACAATTTCAGAAATCCCTGCGAATGTGTTGCTTTTTTCATCTGCAATTGATCGCCATATGCGGTGCTAATGCTTTGTGTCACACCCCCTCCATAGCCTTAACCCCAAGACTTGGAAGGGAGCATGAAGATATACTAGTAGCATTCCAAGACAACATTTTAATTTAACATTTCCTCCTTTATCTATTAAAACCTAAACATGTTTACAATAACCTATATACATGTAGCCCAATTTCCTATACTCTTTTATTACATGATCTAAGCCGTGCCCTAAGAAATTACCAAGTCCTAGTGTTTTGGTGGTTGTAGACTCCTTCCTGACCGCTTCGCTTTGCAACCTGTGGGGGGGGAGGGGAATAAAAGAAAACATTTGGAAAGGTGTGAGCTAATAAACCCAGTGAGTGGTGCCTTTTAAAATAACATTCACTTTACAAAACATATTTTTTTTGGGGAAGTCAATCACATAATCACAATTTCAGTATAATCTATGCATGATCATGTGTAATCTCATTCAATCATTATCCTCAAGTCCCATGCCATAGTTGGCATGTTCACATCATGCATATATTAACAATCATAACAACTTTTTATGAAAACTTTCCTATAACTCGCTTTCCCCGCCAATGTGCACATCGACAATTCTTTCCCGCTAGTCATGCTTAGGTATCTTGACTATATTTCCCGCTGGTCGTCACCGACTATTATTTCTCACCGACCGAGGCCGACTATATTTTTCCCGCCAAGTACCATTTTGAGCGTGCTAACTTATCTATTTCGGGTATAATCTTAGTTTCCAAAGAAATTACACAGACAATATCATGGCAAGTAACATAACATCATAAGCATGCATCTTGTACTTACCTATGCATTTATTCACATATCAATGCATAAAACTAAATAACTACTCACCGTAAGCAATATTTTCTACTAAAACCACTTTGAGAATACCTTCCTGAGAGTTCCTCCATATCAATGAAAATTCCTCAATTAACACTTGTTATATCAATAAATAATGCTAAAATAGCCAAAATACCATTATATAATAAAAGTACCAGCTTACCCCACAAAAAACTTAGCCAAAATCCTAAAATTAGCCCATTTAGAGGTTATTTGGACTGTGGCAGCCAACTGGGCATTCGGCTGTGTGCAGGGTGGGCGTGCTCTGTCGCACAGTGGGTTGCTGCGTTGGGCGTTCATGATGCGTTGGTGTGAGGCACGCTGATAGAAGGACGCAGTGCTGCAAGGCACAAGGCGTGTGCGCTGTGTGCTGGATGCGTTGGCTAGCTATGCGTTCAGGCTGGCTCCAATGTTTCACCAACGCAACCTTAGCTCCTTTGGACCCCAATTAATTTGGCAGCCTAAATACTCAAGCGTAACACTCTAAATAAGCTTTCAACACAGATTTTGGGGATGGCATGAATAAATTCTTCTCGCCGAACCCCTCTATTTGTAGCAATCCCAAACTCACCCCCTTGTGACAACTCAACTCCCATTTGTCCCTTTTTGAAGCTGCCAACACTTAGCCTATTCCAGCACAACCTTGAGTTGTTCTCACCTTAGTTTGCTAGCCAAAATTCCTATTTTGCATGCAACCTCTTTCATCCACCTCCTGCTTAGGGTGATAAGACCTCTTTTGCATGTAATCTCCTTTGTCCACCTCCTGCTTAGAGTGATAGGATTGCCTTGTGTGATCCTCCTTTTGCCACCTCAATCACCTAAATACTTAAACATGTTCATCTATCTAATTTATTAGGCTTATCAACACATTTCATAAATATTGCCATCTCCCCTTGGAATTCTTTTCCCCATCAATTTGCCTTCCTTTTTGTCCACATCGCATAGCAAGCCAACTCACGTCCATCAAAATCCCACTTAGCCATCGTATGAGTCAGCCATCACCAACGCATAGGGTGGCCGTTCATCCTTGACGCATGGCTCACTAGGTATGTCCACATGGCTTGCTTGGCATGGACGCATAGCGCTTGGCATAGGCACTCGCATCGACACATGCACGTGCTGCATAGGCGCTGATCATCACTCGCTTGCTCGGCCGCAGAGGCGTGCCTCGACGCATTAATGCTCGACAAGGCTCTTCGATGCATGGCCGATCAATAATGCACTCGCAGCGTAGACTGGTCGTTCGACGCATGGGTTGTGTGCTCGGCACAAGGCATCGATGCATGGCTACTCGGCAGGCTCGACAGCGCTCGATGGATAGGCATGGCCACTTGGCAGGCTTGGCAGCGCTCGACGCATAGGCATGGCCACTCGGCAGGCTTGGCAGCGCTCGACGCATAGGATGGGCGTCCGGCATGCCCGCTTGACGCAGAGGCAGGGGCACTTGGCATACCTGCTCGACGCATGGACTGTGGGCTTGGGCTCGACGCATGGGCTGTGCGCCTGGCATGCCCGCTCGATGCATGCCTCCAACGCATGCCTTGCTCATGTCTACATGCCCTTGTGTTAGTTGTATGCAAGCCCATGGCCATTGCCCAAGTCTTCTTGCTTCTAGCCTCCCACGTACTCTTGCGTTCAATGTGCTTAAGCCCTCCATATGCGTTGGCCCACTTGCCACCTTTTGTTATAACTTAATACTAATGCTTTCACCATTGCCCCAATATCTTTATTACTTAGGATTTTCCTTCTTCGAATAACTTCCACCTTAGATTTAGTGTTAGGGTCTTACACTTTGCTCGTTTGCATCCATGATCGACCATCGCATTCGGTGACCTGTTTCCTGCGAAACAAAAACTTGGACATTCCATTTTGCCATCGCAATGGGGTTAGCAGGTGTGCTTATGACACTTTACAACTTTAGCGTTTCTGAGCCAATTTCTATACATTCGACGCAACATTTTCCTTCTTTTTGCCGCATATTCTAAATAAGATGATATAAATAACTTGTATTTCTACAAGTTATCAAGGGCGAACCCTATTAGGTTGATCTACAAGATCCCATACTGAGTTGAAGTACATCGACTCCATCTCGAGATCCATAGCCTTGACCCATTCATCCTGGTCAACATCCTCCATTGCCTTCTTATAAGACAACGGATCCTCAACGTCGCCATCTGCTACCATAGCAAGGATTTCCGTGAAACCCAGATAGCGAACGGGTGGGTTCGCAACCCTCCCACTACGTCGAGGTCCCCTCAACTCTTGAGGTGGAACCAACCTACTAGATGAACTCCCATCAACAACTCTTGTTAATGTAGCAGGCTCTTCAACAACTCTTGTTGAAGTTTCAGTAGTTTCATTGGAAAGCTCACGCAACACAACTTTGCTTCATGGACTATGCTCCCTTATATGATCCTTCTCCAGGAAAGTAGCATTTATTGAAACAAACACCCTATTTTCCGTTGGATCATAAAAATAACCCCCTCGTATACCTTTGGAGTAGCCTACAAAGAGGCATAACCTCAACCATGGTTCCAATATCTTAAGATTAGCCTCAAGCACATGTGCAGAGCAACCCCAAATGCAGAAGTGACGTAAACTAGCTTTACGCCCATTCTACAACTCCAAAGGTTTTCTTGCAACACTCTTAGAGGGAACACAGTTGAGTATGTACACCATAGTCTCCACTGCGAAACCCCAAAATGAGTTCAGTAAGGAAGCGTAACTCATCATTGAGCGAATCCAAAAACTCGCCAACACCATTCTACTGAGGTGTACCCAGCACTGAGAGTTGGGAAATGATTCCATGTTTTATCAAATAGTCATGGAATGCATAGTCCAAAAACTCTCCACCCCGATCCGATCAAAGTGTTCTAATACGTCTATCCAATGCATTTTCAACTCTAGCCTTGAACTCTTTGAACTTTTCAAAGGATTCAGACTTCCGTTGCATAAGATAAACATACTCGTACCTGGAGTAATCATCAGTAAAACTGATAAAATACTCATAGCCACCTGGGGCTCGCACATTTATAGGACCACATAGGTCAGAATGTACTAACTCAAGAGGCCCCTTGGCTCTAGAACCTTTTCCAGTAAAAGGTCGTTTAGTCATATTACCCTCAAGGCAAGATTTACACACAGGTAAAGAATTTTCTTCTAACTCACTTAGAAGTCCATTCTTCACCAATCTCTCAATCCTATCGAGATTGATGTGCCCTAAACGTAGATGCCAAAGTTGGGCATTTTCTTTTGGAGAAATTCGTCGATGTTTTGATTGAGTTACGACAGTTCTGAACATTTCAGTATTATGGAGGGAATTAATGGCTAACGGCTTTAGCACATATAAATTCGATTCCAAATTTTTTGTGCAAATAAAAACACCATCTTTATGAATAAATGCTTTATTCACATCAAAAGAGATAGTATATTTACATTGCAATAAACAATTTATAGAAATAAGGTTTCTTTTTAATTCAGGAACAATATATACATCATTTAAAATAAGAAACCGATTCTGTAAAGCTAACTGGAGTCCTCACACTGCCACAACTGAGATGACGTGCCTGGTGCCTACTCGCATCGTCATCTCACCAGCCTCCAGCTGCCGCCAAGATCTAATCCCCTGAAAAAAAGAACAAACATGACTAGCGGCGCCTGAATCAATTATCCAGGCAGAATCATCATTCTCCACTAAACAAGTTTCAAGCACAAGTAAATCACATTTACCTTTATCGGCCTTGGCCTTAGCCTTGGTTTCTTTCTTCTCTTTCAGATACTGAGGACAGTTCCTCTTCCAGTGTCTATCTTGGTTGTAATGGAAACACTTTCCCTTAGTAACTTGTGGATGCCTCCTTGGGGTGACAGGCGGTGGATTAGCAGGTGCCTTCCCTTTACCCTTACCACCCTTCTTCTTCTTCCCCTTTGCAGAGTTAGAAGCAGAAGGTGCAGACTTCGTTCCTGAGGTTGAACCTCTATGGAACGTCCTGGAGGATGAAGCAACATTTGCCTCACCCTTCTGCCTCTCCTTACTTTTCAGTAAAGATTGGTATGTCTGCAACTCATTGTGGAGAGTTGTAAGGTTATACTTCACTTTGATAAGAATCACATTACTAACAAAGTGCAAGAAGCTCTCCGAAAAAGAATGCAAGATTATGCTAACCTGGCTGCCTTCATCGATGGTAGACTCATTCAACTATACCACATTAAAGTGGACCATCATGTTTAGCACATGTTCACGAATAGAGGTGCCTTCTTGCATTTTGGAGTTGAATATGTATTTAAGAGTCTCATGCATAAGCTGTTTAGACGGTTGTTCAAACATCCCCCGCAGGGACTCCATGATCTCACGCGCTGAGACCATAGGCTCATGTTTCTTGGCCAAGACTTCAGAAAGACTTGTCAAGATGTAGGCTCAGGCCTTTTCATTCGCCCTTGTCCATCGCTCGTATGCCCTCCGAACATTTCGAGAGGCATTTTGAGCTGGAATAGGAGGACAAGCCTCCGTGAGAGAAAACATGAGATCCTTGATGATTAGAATCATCGTGATCATGTATTTTCATGTTGCGAAATTATCGCCAGTAAGTTTTTCGGTGCTTAACAACGATAACATGGTTGTTGCCATATGAAAATGTTGCTGAAGATATGAATAAAACTTTATTAGATTTTTCTAAACCACTTTTAAACCAATCAGTTTTGCAAAACAGTTTTAAGTACCCTAAGTTATAGACTTCTATTTTGCAATGATGCCCCAATGAGGCAGGACAAACACCACCGGTGGGGTGATCAGTTGCCCCTTCGCTGGGATGAGACATTTTCAACCATTAGGCAGAACCAACTCTTGGAACTAAACCTATCAGCCACCATTTTTCGGTCCAGAATCGTTAACCTTTAACTATTCCTCATAAGTGTAACCCTTGCTTTCGATGCCTGAGTCCCACCCTAATTCGCTTACCGTAGGAAAAAGACAGATTAGGACAAGAGACTAAGTTACCTTATCCTCTTACAGGAGATCAAATAAAGAAATGTGCAAAACTGCCGTCCTTTAGGGGGACACTCCCAGGGTGCCTCGAGGCAATGTGCAGTAACTTTATTCAACCTAATGAGGGAGATCGAGGGATATGCTGTCACACTTCCCGCTCCCACTTACTATGAACATTCTCTCCATCCACCTTAATATTGACCTACCCAAACACCATCCGTTGAGGGGACACGCCAAAGGTGCCGCAAGGCTGAGGATAGATCTCACTGTGTGGACTATTTAGAAGAAACATGAAAGGTTTAAGTGAAGCATCTTATGCCTCAAGTACCTCCCGCTGAATGTTCTACCTAGGGATTCACTAATCTAGACAATCCAACTACTGATTTTAGTCTAAGTCGTCTTTTCAAACTCTGCTCATAAATAACATTTGTCTGTGAAATATGAACAAGTTCAAGTAGTGTCATTTAAACACTTTAATGGACTATCCTTAACTTGCATGCATGCATCAAATCTATCTAATTCACCTTTCCTGGTAAGTTCCCAGGTAGAGGTGTTACGTTTTCGTCAACTTAAATACCCCAGCCTAGACCGAACCCACCTTAGACAAAAGGTCCCTTATAGATAGATTTGCTATACTTTAACCTTTTATTAGCCAATTTAATCCTATTAAACTGATTAAAAGATTAAAACCTTAGAGTTGCTAATCGTATTAGAACCGTGATCTTAAGTCTATGTGCTTCAAGTTTTAAACATTTTAAAACCATGAATTAAACCTAAGTGAGCATGCATGTCTTTCTTATTTCTTTTATTTCTAATTTCTTTTAACTTTTAAAAAGAAACAACTAAAACCATTACCCACAACGAGACGTTTTACAACATTTATAAAATAACCTATGTGTCATGCTTCATGCAATGTCCAGTCATTACTATATATAACTTTTATATAACACGTAACAACTAAGCAAACATGCTACCATTCACCCTTATACTATAACATTTATAATATAAAGATGATGCATGTCAATGCTTTTTATGCATTCATAAATATAACTCTTATATTATATGATGCATGAGCATGCTCTTACATAATTAAATCATGTTTCTCTAAATTATAACAATTACAATAAAGAGATGATGCATGACCATTGCATAACCTAAGGTGGTATGTACAAATGACATATAAAAAAACATACATCGCATGTAATAAACAAAGTATTAATGGACCGGGATGAGTCTTTACAAAAAATCAGAATGAAAAACCCTATCTATTACATTTTTCAACGAGCAAATCAGTTCACAAGAGAACGGGGTCTTGAACTGCTAGGAGGTCTTCATCGTGTAGCAAACTTCAGCAGGTAGACGATCGTTCAACGCGCACTAGACGATAAGAGCATAAGTAAACGATCGCGTAGATGACAATGAGGCTGCGAAGCTTGACCGTCCATACGATTGTGTAGCGCGACGACAGGTAAACCATTTACCTTGAGTTACTAAGCGATCGTTTAGTCAGTTACTAAGCAATGAAGCTTGCTGATGTAAACGATCATCTAGCGCGCGCGCTTTAAACGATACGCGAGCGTCTCATCGTCTATATGATGCGTGCAACCAGGTAAACGATTTACCTTGCGATACTAAGCGGTCGTTTAGTCAGTTACTAAGCGATGAAGCTTGCTGACCTAAACAATCGTCTAGCTTGCCCGCACGTTAAGCGATCTGCGAGCATCTCATTGTCTACACGACGTGATACTCAGCGATCGCGTACCCGATCGTCAACCTGATGTGACCAACTCTTGATCACATTTTCTATCATTTAACCGATGCGTTCATCAGCGATCGCGTACTCCTTCATCTTTATGATGCGATGGACAACAATTGCATAGAACTTCTTCTACACGATGTGATCAACCCTAGATCGCCTCCTTACTCGAAAAGCCACAATGCTTGCCCAGAACTTCGACGAACGACTCAAAACTTCAAACAAACTTTGAATACAGACTCGATAATGAATATTAATGCCCAAAAATGCAGGGGCCTTTACAAAAAATTGCAAATGTAAAAGGATTAGGCTAAACATCCTGAAAACATCCATTAATTCGACACATCCACAGCAGATTTAACAGTTAAAGAGCATAGAAATGCACCCACCATGAACGTAAAAGTCATTTCATTGCAACAGATGGAATGGGAGTATCAGAACTTGGCTCTAATACCAATTGAAAGATCTCATACCGAGAGTTCCATAAGTGCGTTCAGATCGCTCCGATCTCACCGTGACCTAAATATAACAATCATTGATCACATATAGTTATGCAAATAAATCTAATTATTGACATTCTAAGAACAAACAAAATCATAAGGGATAGAGTTACATACCCGTTGAAGACTATCTTCACACTGCGGAACTCCACCGCAGCGGAAACCCTCCAAGAGATCAACCAACGCCCGGCGGGAACGTCGACTGCAACAACACGATCAACATGAACACAAATGCCGCAACGGTGACGACACCACCACTAATGAGCCCCGGGTATTCTCGAAGTAAAAACCTAAAGAGTGGGCTTTGGTGAATTTGGTAGAGGACGGAGGAAACACGAGTCATGTAGACGATAAGCAAGTGGGAGAGAAAACAATGCTACCGTATAGTAGAAGTGCTTATCGCATAGAGGAGCTACACGATCGAGTAGGAAATGCTAAACAATCGTTTAGGAAAAGATGTACGATCGTTTAGTTAAATAGCAAGGTGGACAATCGTTTAGGCGGAGAAGCAACTATCGTATAGGCTCTCGGGCAATCATTTCATGAAATCTTTTTGGGCGGAAGAATGAATATCGATCGCACTATTCAAAAATGAAAAAAAATTCATTTTAACCCATCAGTTAGCATAACCGATGTTGCCTACTACCCACGTCCAAACGTGGAAAAAGGATTAATTATCATATAATTAATTAAAAAATATAATCATATTATATTTATATCCTATAGTTTGATATAACATATCTACTATAGTATTTTCTCCTCTACTTGATATAAATCATATTTATATCTAATTTCCTAAAAAATAATGTATCTCATACATTTAGCCAATTATATCATATATAATTAACCAGTCCAATTATATCATATATAATTGAACTTCCTCTTGTCAATTTGAACATTTCAAATTAACCTAAACACTGGTTCTCGACTTTATCCAAGCTACCCAGGGGACCTAATGGACCTGTGGCTCGAAGCTCCAACGGTACGTGAATAGCTGACTAAACTCTTTAGCCACGAGATCCACCATCCATTAACTGTCAGGCATTCCATTAAAGACCAACAGTTGAACTCTTCTTACCACAGATATATTTCTATGTCCATCGGATATAACCAATCATGAGTACGATGACCCTTCACAGATGCTCGTAAGTACAACTAGGTAAATTTACCATTTTGCCCCTGTAGTTATATTTCACTCCTTAAGTACCACTGATTCCTCTAATGAACAATGCAACATAGTCCAACTATGTGTGAACACCTCTCGAGCCAGGAAAAGGTGTATGGCACCACATCGTTTAAGCCCCGGAATTAGCCCTTAAGGAAGCTATCTATCTATTTACCCCTGCCTCGGGGAAGGAGTGAATGTCATCTTGTGTAGCTGAGTTCCCAGCTCCCAAATAAAATGAATCCCCAAAATGGTAGGTTTGAATCGGTGACCTGGCCACTCGCACCCATACAAATCAAAGGACTTCCCTCAATGGCAGGGGTTCCCAACTTACTCAGGATTGAGGTCATGTTACCTATGGTCATCCTAGTGAAGTGAAGTCTCTGTCATGAATGGTGTTATACAACAAGACGTTAACACTTCGTAGTCAGGTCTTATACAAACTCTTTGTATAGGACGCCCCCGTTCGTATGTACCCAACACGAATTATCAGGATCAGACCATCTGTGACAAGTCACAACACTTGTGACCATTTCACAAAGTGGCCGCATCCGTAGCGTTACCAGGATAAGGTTTCCCTCCTATATCTATATACTACAGACCATTTTGGTTATCACTCAAGACATGATCCACTTGTATGTCACCACATACATGCTTGAGTCACATACAGATAACTAGGGATTTTATGTATTATTGGTTTGTGGTAAAGCAAATAAAACAAGTGAATGAGCAAAATACGAGATGTGAAGTAAATATCATATATTAACAACACAAGCATTCGTACATATTGTTTACAAACTACAGGACACGAGACTCTAGAGCATCAACCCTAACAGTGCTCAATACTGAAATGTTCAAAACAGTAACAACTGTAAAAAGACCAAGACTTTCTCCTAAATAAAATTACCATCTTTGGCATCTAAGGTTATGTCACATCAATCTCAATAGGATTGAGATGTAGGCGAAAAGTGGACTTCTAAATGGTTTAGAAGAAAACTCTTTACTAGTATGTGAGTCATGCCTTAAGGCAAAATGACCAAACGACCTTTTACTGGAAAAGGTTATAGAGTCAAAAAAGCCTTGGAACTTATACATTCTGACCTATGGGTCCGATGAATGTAAGAGCACGAGATGAATATGAATATTTCATCTCTTTCATAAATGATTATTTTAGATTTGGGTTTTTATACCTAATGCAACATAAGTCTGAAGCTCTTGAAAAGTTCAAGGAGTATAAGACTGAAGTTGAAAACTTGTTAGGTAAGAAGATAAAACACTATGATCTGATCATGGTGGAGAGTATATGGACTTAAGATTCCAAAACTATATGATAAAACATGGAATCATGTCCCAACTTTCAGCCCCAGGTACACCTCAGCAAAATGGTGTATCAGAAAGGAGAAACGGACCCCTGTTAGACATGGTTCAGTCTATGATGAGTTATGCTCATCTTTCTTACTCATTTTGGGGATATGCAGTAGAGACTGCGGTTTATTTTTTGAAAAACATTCCCTCAAAAAGTGTTTCTGAAACACCTTTTGAGTTATGGAAAGGTCATAAAGGTAGTTTATGGAACTTCAGGATTTGAGGATGTCCAGCTCATGTGCTAATGGCAAACCCTAAAAAGTTGGAATCTCGTTCAAAAGTGTCCAATTTGTAGGTTATCCCAAGGAAATGAGAGGTGGATAGTTCTATGATCTAAGTGAGAATAAAGTGTTTGTGTCGAAAAATGCTACATTCTTTGAAGATGACCACATAAGGGATCATAAACCATGAAGTAAACTTGTTTTAAATGAGATTTCTAATGAGACAGTTGAGACTTCAACAAGAGTTGTTAGATCAACAAGGGTTATTGATGTCCGTTCATCTAGTCATCCATCTCAAGAGTTGAGATTGCCTTGACGTAGTGGAAGGGTTATGAACCCACCTGTATGTTACATGGGTTTAAAGAAGCCCAAGACATTATATCTAATGATGGTGTTAAGGATCCATTGTCTTATAAGCAAACAATGGAAGATGTTGACAAGGATGAATGAATTAAAGCCATGAATCAAGAAATGGAGTCCATGTACTTCAATTCTTTCTGGGAGCTTGTAGATCAACATGATGGGGTAAAACCTATAGGTTATAAATGGATCTACAAGAGGAAAATAGGTGTAGATGGAAAGGTATAGACCTTTAAAGCTAGACTTGTGACAAAGAATTATACCCAGGTTGAGGGAGTGGACTATGAGAAGAAACTTTCGAACCTGTTGTCATGTTAAAGTTTATCAAGATTCTCTTGTCTATAGCCACATATTATGTAATGATCCGACCCCCTAGGACTTTGGTTAGGCCGTTACTAAAATAAATGCATGTATAGGATTTGAAACGACGCTCAGTAATGTTGAAATAAATGCTAAATAGATAAGAGAAGTTCAAAAGCAATTTATTAAATGCAATTTTTAAAACAATAATAGGGTACCCATAATTCGTAAAGAATATTAAAATATAAAATTAAAATATAAGTTTCAAACAGTAAAACTAGAAATTGAGGGTAAAATAAGGATTCTAAATTTCATGATGCGGAAGCGTAAAAACTAGTCCCAGTGGCTCGATCATGAATTCCACTACACCATCACTGGTGCATCTCTACCCTTACCTGAAACATCAACATAAGAAAGAATGAGTATGAAATACTCAGTAAGTAGCCTCACCACTGGGGTCAGGCTAGGCATCTATGTCCTCTAGATACCCACATATGGCACATAAATACATGAAACAGATAAGAGACTGAGTTTTATCCTATTGTAGTTAAGTATGCCCACAAAACTGGTGAATCTCGAAGGAAACACAAAACTGGTGAATCCCGAAGGAAACACAAAACTGGTGAATCTCGAAGGAACCACAAACTGGTGAATCCCAAAGGAAACACAAAACTGGTGAATCTCGAAGGAAACACAAACTGGTGAATTCCGAAGGAAACACAAAACTAGTGAATCCCGAAGGAACACAAACTGGTGAATCCCGAAGGAAACACAAACTAGTGAATCCCGAAGTAAACACAAAACTGGAGAATCCCGAAGGAAACACAAAACTGGTGAATCTCGAAGGAACCACAAACTGGTGAATCCCAAAGGAAACACAAAACTGGTGAATCTCGAAGGAAACACAAACTGGTGAATTCCGAAGGAAACACAAAACTAGTGAATCCCGAAGGAACACAAACTGGTGAATCCCGAAGGAAACACAAACTGGTGAATCCCGAAGTAAACACAAACTGGTGAATCCCGAAGTAAACACAAAACTGGAGAATTCTGAAGGAAACAAAAACTGGTGAATCCTGAAGGAAACACAAACTGGTGAATCCCGAAGGAAACACAAACTGGTGAATCCCAAAGGAAACACAAACTGGTGAGCATCTAATTAATCAATGAGGATATTCACACAGTCTTAACGTGCTAAGATTCAACATTGTACAGTTCTAAAACATACATAAAAATCCTTGATACCATGGCTTCATCACATACACATATTTCTTAATAACATATTATACATCATCCATGTATAACTTACATCATAAATCTACAACATGCAAGCATGCCTCAACACCAGCAGATCAGACATCGACATATGAAAACACATACTATCACATACTAATGATCAAGCACTTAGGTGTGTATGTAAACAAATCAGAATTCATGCTAGAACATACTTTAATTCAGATCATACTATCAATCAACATGCTAACCTGGCCCGTGGGTAGTTCCAGTGGTAAGATTACTTACCTCAAAGTCAAAAATTATGTCTAAGCGACAAGAAAATTAATTTTCCTCCTAGTTTAGATGGATCTTGAATTAGCCTAAACACAATCCAAATTTACAATTAATAAAAAGAGCTTAGTTCCAGCAACCAAATTAACCAAATAATTCCCAATAATCTTACCCAAAAGCTTGTTGAAACCACAACCAAAATCCTCTTGACAGCACCCTTTTAACTTCGAAGCTTCTCCAAAACTTGATTTTTAAACCCCAAACAAATATGTGTCAATAGGTTGAAGCAGAACACCATTAGCCAATAAATCCAATTAAAATAGCACAATCTTACTCCAAATCCACAAGTTTCGACGACCCTTACTGTTGTCAATACAAACGACAAGAAATTACTGATTCGAAGCACTCTTACGTGACTGTCGAACTCGAGATTCTGGGCGTCGACCTGCAACCCACGGAGAGCAGTGCGGGTTGGCGAGCGATATCGTCGGGATTCGACGATCAGAGGCGCGACTGAGCGTGAATTAAGTGGCGGTGACTGCTTCGTGGTCCAGACGTGTGAAGGAGCGGTGCAACGACGTTCAGATCTGGGCAGTGAAGGGAGGCGATAGCCGAAAGCTAACGTCAGAAATGACTACTCAAGCGCAGATCGGGTCTTGGCAAGGGTGGCGCTGTGCTGAAGGGAAAGGACGATTGAGTGGGTTTCAGTTGGGCAAAAATGGCAAGGGGCTGAGCTTCTGCGGCGACGTGAGGAGAGTGGGCTGGGTCGACTGAAGAGGCGAGGCGGCTGGCTCGCGGAGGACGAGTGACGGAGAGTGGTGGCTGGGCGACGGCTCGAATCGGGGAAGAGGACCTAGGGCTGCTGCACGTGAAAAAAGAGAGGAAGGGAAAGGGAAAGAAAAAGAAAAAGAAAAGAAAAGAAAAGAAAAGAAAAGAAAAGAAAATAATTGAATAAAATAAAATAAAAAAATAAAATAGTAGATTTTATTTTATTTTATTTTATTCTTTTCTTAATCCACATTATTTCTTTAAAATCCCTCCCTTTCCAAAATGGAATTAATTCTTGTCATCAATTTCCAACATAAATAATTTCCAACGTCAATAATTAAATTCCCGCAATTACACTTAAAGTCCAAATTTCCAAAAATGCCCTCCAACTAAACAATTATTGAATTACCAAGGATAACGTTACTGAAATTGCATTATTATATAAAAATGTGCGGGATGTTACATATTATGACTATGAGATATGGCAAATGGACATCAAGACTGCCTTTTTGAATGATAATCTTGAAGAGACCATCTACATGAATCAATTAGAAGGATTCATTGAACAAGATCAAGAGCAAAAGGTTTGCAAGTTTAATCGGTCCATTTGTGGACTGAAACAAACATCTCAATCTTGGGATACAAGATTTGATACTGCGATCAAATCTTATGGCTTTAATAAGAATGTTGATGAGCCTTGTGTTTACAAGAAAATCATCAATAACTCATTAGGTTTCCTCGTGCTGTATATGGATGATATCCTACTCATTAGGAATAATGTAGGTTTTCTGACTAATGTTAAGAAATGGCTAGCTACCAAATTCCAAATGAAAGATTTAGGGGAGGTGCAGTTTGTTCTAGTGATCCAAATTATAAAAGATCGTAAGAATAAAAGGTTGGCCTTGTCTCAGGCATCGTATATTGACAAGATGCTTGTCAAATATTCGATGTGCAATTCCAAGAAGAGTTTATTACCTTTCAAGCATGGAATTGTATTGTCTAAGGAATAGTGTCCTAAGACTCCTCAAGAGGTTGAGGAAATGAGATGGATTCCCTATGCATCAGCTATTGGTAGCCTTTTGTATGCAATGTTATGTACTAGACCTGATATTTACTATGTCGTAGGGATTGTCAGTCGATATCAGTCCAATCCAGGATTAGATCACTGGATGACAGTCAAAATGATCCTTAAGTATCTTTGGAGAACGAGAGACTATATGTATTGGATTTTATGTCCTAAAACTCGTGGTTTGCAAATAATAAAACTTATTCCAAAAATTCAATAAGTTGTTATTAAATATATGAATTGCTTATTTCGTTTTAGAAACAAATCCAATAAACTAAAAGATCCAAGATTAAAATATTAGTAACTAAAAGATCCAAGATTATTATATGAGTACTTGAACTTATTCTACTAGCTCGTAAATGGATTAGCCTTATAGTAGCGTGATAAGTTAATTTGAAACGTTCAAATTAGAATTAAGAAAATTAGTAATTATATGTGATATAATTACTCGTGTAATTTTAGAATTAAATGGAATTGGAGAATTTAGTTAATATTCAAATGATTTAAATATTAAATTCATAAAGGTGGAATTTGTGTAAAATTAATTTACTATTTGATATTAAATTAATTAGAATTAATCAAATTATTTAATTAATTATTTTTTATTAATTTTATTAGAAATTAATAATGTTTTCAATTTTGGAAATCATTTTGTAAATTGGAAACAGAGAAAATGAAAAGTTGGAAAACTCCATTATCTCAACACCATTTCATTTTGAATTTTTCATGAAAAGCATGAGGTGCTCAATTTTGGAAATCATTTTGTAAATTTTATTAGCTCACACCATTTCCACCATTTCTTGATTCAATCTTCCAAAGCATGAGGTGCTCTTCATGCAACCTTCTCCATTGCATTGTTTTCCTGCAATAAATATAGAAGATTGAAGTGGAAATTGTTCATGAAAAATTGTTGCACTTGATGCAATTTTGTTGAAAACTAGTGAGCTTGAAGAAGGTGTTCTTTAAGTTTCTGTAGTGAGTTTCTTCTTCAAATTCTATTCATTCAAGCTTATTTTGAGTCCCACAACTCAATCTAAGGCTCCAAAAGAATATTAGAGAAGACGTTGAGGTGGTTCACAACAAGATTTGGAGAAAATTTGCAGTTGAATTCGAGATTCAAAAGGTTCTATATAGGTATGTTTTGAAACCCTCTTATTATTGTATGAGCATGCTTTATTTATAGTCAAAATTAATGAATTAGAATACTTATTGATCCTTATTGCTCTCGCTATAAGCTGATATACTCCTACAATTGGTATCAGAGCATCTTCTAATCATTCAATTTGGTTTAATCTGGGTGTGGTGGTTGTTTTTCATGAAATATGTGAAAATGGTGCACTAATATGGTTTTCTAAGTTTTGACATTTTTTTCTTTTTCATTCCTTGATTAAATTTGTAATTGGCTTTTATTTGATGTGCTTAGATGTGTACTCGAGAGTCTGTAATTTATTTGGAGTCATTAAAGTTGAAATTAAGTTGTAATTGAAGAAAGAAGTGAAGAAGGCCGAGCTACAGATTTTCATATTGTGAGCTTCTGCTTAGATTTTGAGTTCGAGTGAGATTTCAAGTTTGAGCGAGATTCTGATGGAATTTCGAGCGAGATTTTGAATCAAGTTTTAGTGAGATTTCAAGTTCGAGCGAGGTTCTGATGGAGGTTCAAGCGAGATTTCCTTCGAACAACGAGATTCTAATCAAGTTTGAGCGAGATTTCCAACAAGGAGCGAGATTCTGTTCAACCGAGCGAGATTTTGGTCTGTAGAAAGATTCTTGAACTGATTTGATGAGTTTGACCCATTGACTAAACGAGGACCATTAAGGATTGACTGGTTTGACTGGTTTACTTCATACTCGATTTGATTTAGCTTCAAAAGTGTTTTGGCTGGTCTAGTTCAAATGGTTAACGTCCGGTTCAAGCTGTTTGGGTTTGATTTGGACCTATTCGAGCTGTCTGGAAGCGGTTTGGAGTTGTTTCTTGCTATTTTGTAATATTTAGGCCTTTGTTTGTTTGAAAATACCAAAACTAAAACCATATCAGTATGTGTTTAATTATTGATAAATGTTTGTTATAATTAAATAAATCTTGTATGTGCATATAGTATGCCATGTAGATTTAAAAATCCTACCATAGAAAGCATGTTGCATGCATTAAAAGTATGTTATAAAATGTTATAATATATAGTATGCATGTTTAAGGTTTCTTTTATTTAATATAAATGTTATATTAAATACTGAATGCCTTTGATCTATGTTGTGGATGTTTAGCATGTCTAAAATTTTGTAAGCTATTATAAAATTGGGATAGACATTTAAAATCCATAACAAAGAATAGATGCATGCTCACGTAGTTTAACCACTCGTTTTAATAGTTAAAATTGGTTGTTAAACTTATAAAACTCGGGTTACAAACTCAATCGGTATATAATCCTGTTGAAGACTGGAGGTATTTAAGTTGATGGTCTACGGAACACCTCCTACCTAGGGATTATGGCCGAATTATTGAGTGTTGTTAACCAATTTTATAAGCAATACATGAGCGATATGAGGATTTAAAACTAGTTTCACCTAGACATCGTAAGTTAAATCCAATTAAAATATTATACTTGGATAAACACTTAGACCTAGGTTGTTTAAATTAGCCGAAACAAACCTAAGAAACGTATACCCCGTTTAATCGTTAGAACACTTCAATGGGAGTTTAATAACATATATAATATGCTATTAAAACACTTCAGTGAAAATCAAATAACGTATATGATATGTTAGAACACTTCAGTGGGAGATTAATAAGCATATATGATATGATTGTTTTTATCTCTCACGTCCCTAAGAGTTCACAATCAAAATTCATGTGGCACTTTGTGTCTCCCTGAGAGTGACCTCCATTCGGAAAGTGTTTAGATGAATCGAGATTTTGGTGAATGGGAAAATTGTTCACTTTAAAATCAAATATGATGTTTTGATTTTAAAATTTTCACGTTCTCAAGATGTTCACACCGAAAGGTTCATGCGGCACTTCGTGTCACCCTGGAAGTGACCTTCATTCAGAAAATGTTTGTGTGAATTGATCATGGTGAATGAGGGGAAGCTATTCAATGGAAAATCAGATATACGATATATTGATTTCAATTCTCACGTCCCCAAGTAATTCCCACCGTGAGATCCGTGCAGCACTTCGTGTCACCCTGGGAGTGACCTCCATTTGGAAAGTGTTCGTCATAGATCAAGATCAAAGCGAATGGAGGAAATAGTTCATAGTAAATAGGTGAAGGATATGTGTCAACATATCCTAAGGTCTCTTCTGTTGGTTTGAACCGTGAGATTCCTATGTTGCACCTACTTGTCGTCTTTAAGTCGGCCTCGCTAGTCATTATAACGACGGTTATCCGCTCGGAGGGTTTTAACATAGGATTCGGAACAAGTCAAACTCTAAAAATGGATAATATTTCTAAAGTCGGTTTCAACTTTGACTTTCCAACTTCCGAAGCATCGTTGGGATCGGACTTCTGAGGTTTGAAAACAAAGGGTTACACTTACAGCTAAATAATTAGTAATTTCTGACTAAAAATGGTAGCTAAATGACTATTGGAATATGAGTTATTCTAGAGATAGTGTTTAGTCAAGAATGTCTTGTTGTAGTATCGTTGCAAAAATAATCTTGGGTATATTATTACTTTGCTAAAACTTGATTGGATTTAAAAAGAAATTTACTTATAAAATTTGTTTATATTTCTCAAAATAACAAATTCACTAGTACAATTATTGGCCTCTAAAAAACTGATTGGGGATAATTATGCAACTTGGAAATTGAATATAAAAACTATATTGGTGATAGACGATTTATGGTTCATCTTAACAGAGGATTGTCCTCCCATTCCAAGCTCTAACGCAAACCGAACTGTTTGGTATGCGTACGATAAATGGATAAGGCCAATGACAAAGCCTGTGCCTCTATATCCTCACCAGCATATCTGATGTCTTGGCGAAGATACATGAGGATATAGGTATTGCCAAAGAGATTATGGAATCTCTACGATGGATGTTCGGACAACCGTCCTTCTCCCTAAGGCATGATGCTATTAAGTACGTTTACAACTGTCGTATGAAAGAGGGGGCTCCTGTTAGAGAACATATCCTGGACATGATGGTCCATTTCAATGTGGTGGAAGTAAATGGAGTTGTCGTGAGAGAAGTCAAGTCAATTTTATTCTAGAATCTCTTCCAAAGAGTTTTCTGTAGTTCTGCACGAATGCACTTATGAATAAAATTGAATACAGTTTGACTACTCTTCTGAATGAGCTACAGGCTTACCAGACAATGATGAGAACTAAAGATCTGGAACTGGAAATACACGTTACTACCACTGAGAAGAGAGGAATGTTCTCCAAAAAGTCTGATCTTTTTTCCTTTTTACAGAGTAAGAGTATTCTTGTTAAGAAGAGCAAAGGGAAAGGGAAGAAGAAAACTGTTGTGAGAAAAGGCAAGGCTAACGCTGTAAACAAAAGAAAGTGTTTCCACTGCATCGAGGAAGGGCACTGGAAGAGGAACTGCCCTCAGTACCTTGTTGAGAAGAGAGCAGAGAAAGCAAAACAGGCAAACTAGTTATTGAAGATTGCTAGTTGTCTTCACGTTGACAGGTGGGAGATGTTTTTGTCTGAAGATAATTTTATCAGCTTTTGTTATTGTAATAAAAGTTAGTTAATCTTGTATGTAAATGAAAAAATTGTATATATTTTTTGTTGTAAATAAAATGTTCATTAGCAAAAATTATGTTTTTTCTATCGCATAGCAACTTCTGTTAAGAACCAACCTAGTTAAAAGCCATTTGCAAGTATTCAGATATTTAAAACGGCTAGAAATCAATTAAGGCAAGTAGTTATTTAACCTAAGTGATAAGTTTAGAATACTTGAAGAGTTCAGAGTGTAAAAAACTTGTTTGGTAAAATAAAACCAAAATAATTCGATTAGATCAAAGTATAGAAAGTTTAAGATTTCTAGGTCTATTTGATAGAACAAGAAATCTAGAGAAAAACTATTGCCTTAAATTGTTTTCTCAACATCATTCCATTTATTGGAATATTGTTCAAGATCACCATGTATTATTCGTTTCCATAAAAACTTACATAAATCAATAAAGAGTTATTGAATTCACACTATAAACAAGAGTTGTTTAGACGGGTTAGATGCGTCTTACTCAAAGAATTGAAAGTATCTCAATATAGTGGGAGGAATGTATGACTTCCAAGCCATTATTGAGAAACAAGTGTTGTGAGAATAAGATTCATTCCCCATATAGTTTAATAAGAAGTCTATTGTACACTAACATGTTTACAATGATTCTCTCGACTAAAGTGTTTGAGAATCACCTAGTAAGACTAGGAATACCAGATGAATTACCTAGGCAAGTGGGGAAAAAATCGGGTATGAGATACCGTATGGTAAACCATGGGTATGTGATGCCCTAGTTTATTGTATTTCTCTGTGAAACTCAGAAACTCAGTTTTATATATTCGGATATATAAGTTACCACTGGAGTTTTAGTCCAAGTGGGAGTTTGTTGGGTTTTATGTCCTAAAACTCGTGCTTTGTAAACAATAAAACTTATTCTGAAAATTCAATAAGTTGTTGTTGAATATATGAATTGCTTATTTCGTTTTAGAAATAAATCCAATAAACTAAAAGATCCATGATTATTACATGAATACTTAAACTTTATGTAGAGACATAAAAATGGATTAGGTCGAGTAAATAGTCAAAATGATTATAGTATATAAATGAGGTTGGGTGCCTTATTCTGGTAACACTATTGGATGCGGCCCACTCTGCAGTTGTTACAAAGAGTTGTAAAGTGCTACAAACGACATGATCCTAATTCGTACATATAATGATATAAGAAGTGGGGGAGTCCTGTGCAATGAGTTTTTACAAGATTGGACCATGAAATTAGTCACTCTTACTTTATAACGTTGTTTACAGTTTATGACTAACTATTTAAAAGCGATGACCTAGGTAACTTGACCTTAATCCTGAGCTAACTATGAACTCTTGTTTATTCGGGATTATCCTTGGATTTGCATAGGTGAGGGTTGGATCAGCAACGCTAGCTCAATAAACCTCCATTTCAGGGGTAAGACCGGGTAGATAGCTGGGAACATAGGGTGTAAGATGGAATTCACTCCTACCCGCTTTCAGGGATAGTAGAGAGGTTGTTCCCTTATGTCACACCCCACCCCGAGCCCGCCTTTTGAGCCCGAGGAGAAGCGTGAGGGACTGTAGATACCACATTTTTGTGATACCTACTGGTCATCTGAACCTCTTTACTACACTCAGTAAACTTTAAGTCAAGAAGATAACAACAACTGATTAAGTAGGCCCATTCTATTATAGCAATGTATGTTTATACAACTCAAAGACTTAACTACGAAGTTTACAACCACCACTCTTAAAATCCTCTAAAAGTGTGACTGTGCCTTGTGGTAGATCTTGACCTTAGCAGCACCCTAGAACTTCTCATATTTCGCTACTTGGGAAGAAAAATATTTCAAAACGGGGTGAGCTTGCTAGCCCAGTGAGTGACAAGAAAATTGATTCTTATGCAAAATAAGTACCGGCATGCCTTAGGTACTTTTGCCCAAATACCTTCTCAATGTCCTTCAGTATCGAGCTTCTCGGATACCTTCTCAAATGTCCTTCGATATCGAGTTTCAAGTAAAACTAGTCATATAATGACTTTTTTTAAAAAAGATAGAAAACATGTCTTTATCTGAAAGATCTTTCTTTAGAACATGTTTTCTTTAAAATTTTTTAAATATTTAGTCACTCACCTTGGTCGTTTAGGAACCTTTCTCTCTAGAAGTTCCTTGATCTTCCCGGGCTCCTCTTTTGAACCCTAAATTCCATATTCAATTTTAAGCTCAGATTACTCATAATTCTAATCCTTGTTCCGAGATACTTCCTTCTACAAACATGCTCTAAAATGTCTCAGAAAGCTAACCTTAAAATCTTAGCTTAGAAATTTTTGTGGTTTGGCTGGAATTCTCCAAACATCAAGACTGGCTCAAGCTTAACCGATAGCTCGACCCTTCTGTATTTTCCTCACTCTCTAGCCCGATTCCTTGGAGCTTATTCTCCAGAAGCCCTACTCTGAAAACTAGACTCTTATAGCTTTTAGGTGGCTTTAGAATTACTCCAAACACACGAGTAGTTTGGTAGAACTTCTCATCCCAAATTGATGCTAGTTCCAAACCTTACTGTCCGACTGCATCTCCTCCTCTTGGAATCTCTTGACCAACGCATGGTTTCGCTACCAACACATGCATTCTTTCATCATCGCATAGTCTCCTCACAATCGGCCCTCATACACTCTTCCTAATTTCCTTTGAAGAGAATTTGAGATATGATCTGAAGAGAAGCCTTTGGCTTTATTTATAGGCGTCCAAAGTTTCTCCAAGGCCGACACCTCTTGCTTGGCTGCATGTCCAAACGTCCTTTCTTCCCTAAGCCAACATAGCTCTTTGCCACCTCTAGCTTGAAGTGTTAGCTTCTCCTTTATCCAGCTCACCCTAATCGGTTTGCAAGCTCTTTGGTGCATCCACCTCCTACTTTGAGTTGTCCTTCTCATGCACACTTCCTTTGCATGAAGTCCACCTCCTACTAATCTTAACTTAACCCTTTCCTAGTTAACCATCATCAGCTCATGGCTTCCTTATCAATGCATCACTTGAGCCATACTAAACTCAAGACATTGTAAGTCCTTGGCCGCATATCCTTCTCTTTCGCATGGCTTACCTTTGGCTCATGCACTCAACTAGGATTATGACCAACACTCTTCCAACGCATACTATTACTCAAACCTTGTCCTATGCGCTCACATGCCCTCGGATGTCCTTAGCACATAGCACATCACTAACGCATAACAACCTTTGGATCAAGCTACGTCTTAACTCAACGTCTCATGGTATATCTTACCATCGTCTTGCCCCTTACTAATGCATCTCTTATGACTAACACTAGCATGTCCTTGTTGCTTACCAACGTCCCTAGTCTCTTGCTCAAGACCGACGCAAGCTAACCTCATACTTATGTACCGCCAACCTTAGCAATGCAAAGACATTTCACCATGCATCCACCATGGCTTGTCCTATCACCTAGCTCATCGTCTAACTCTTCCGTTCATCACCTAGCTCATCGTCTAGTAATAATGTCGCTCATCATCCAACGCACAACACACTGATGCCCATTGTGTAGCGCTGACGCCCATCGCTAGAGCATCATGGCTAATGTCTGGCGCCTATGCCCATCACATAGCGCCATTGCCCAGCGTCATCGTCTAGCACTGATGCTGATCATGCAGTGCCAATGCCCCATCACTTAAATCTATCACCCATTGCATAGCTATTGTTTAGTGCAACTCTCTGCATCGTCTAGTGTCGCACAGTGCTGCACGATCGCCTACCGCATCGCTTAACTCCATGCATTTGCTAAACGATCGCCTACCTCATCGTGTAGCGCCACTCATTTGCTACATGATCGTTCAGTGCCCTCTCATTACTACACGATTGTCCAGCGCACGCACCTCTAACGCCTAATGCCCATGTCTGCGCAACTTGAGGCTGCCACATGCTTTGCTAACCTCTCAAGATATTGGCTGCCGCATGCTTGTCCATGCATAGCCTTTCCTCTCGGCCACCCTTTGGCTTCCCTCAATGCCCAAATAACCTCTCAAACTTAGCCATTTTCTAGCCTCCAATGCATGGTTCTTTTTGGATTCATACTTAACCAAATTTTCACTAGTTAAGGCTTATCTCAAAGCTACTAAACAATCTATTTAAACACTTGGAATTTTCCTTCTCTTTAACATAGGATTTAACTTACACTTAGTTAATTCCCTTAGTTTCCTACTTAAGTGAGGAAATTGAAATCCAGGTTTCACACCTTAAGTTCTACCTCCGAGTCTTGAACAAGGGGTCCTACCCTCTCATTGGCCTGAGAGGGACTCGGTTTGTTGATCGGATCACAAACCAATTATTCATTAAAGAATCAGTGGGACATAAGGAACAATAGGTAATCTTAGGGGTAAAACAGACATTTGACCCAACTATTATTATGAAAAACCTGTGAAGAGTTAACTTACTAATCATGGTTATATCGTGGACATAATATATCTACAGTGAAAGGAGTGCAACTATGAACTTTAGTGAAGTGACCCATTAGTTAACGAATGAGGGTTAATTTGGTGTAAAGAGTTTAGCCAATTAATTTCGGATCTTTGGAGCCCATGATCTATAGGTCCACGAGGTCCCCCTACTAGCTGGTAAATGGATTAGCCTTAGAGTAGTGTGATAAGTTAATTTGAAACGTTCAAATTAGAATATTAATCATCAATTGCATGCTTGTAGCAAATCTATCTAATTCACCTTTCCAGGTAGGTTCCCAGGTAGGGGTATTTCATTTCCGTCAGCTTAAATACCCCAGCCTAGCCAGAACCTAGCTTAGACAAAAGGTCCCTTGTAGATATATTTGCTACAAAATTTAATCTTTTATTGAAATCAATTTAATCCTATTAAACCGATTTAAAAGATTAATCTAATTTCTAGGCTATTAGAAATTTGTGAACTTAGGTCTATCTCAATCATATTTTAAAACTATTTTAAAAAATGATTTTACCTAAGTTTGCATGTATTGATTTTAATTTTTAATTTCACTTATTTATAACTCTTATAAGGTAAATGAAACAAATTAAAACCGACATTGCAAGCATTGACATACTTTATAAAATTACAACGTTTATAAGATTACCTAAAGTAATGTCATGCATCAAGCAATGTTCATTCATTACTAATATATAACATTTATATAACTAAGTAATAAACTATGTTATAGCATACATTCCATACAACCATTCAACCTTATATTATAACACTTATAATGTAAGTGATGCATAGATATGCTATAAGGCATGCATACATATACTATAACTCTTATATTATATGATGCATGAGCATGTTTTTGTAATTTAAATCATGCATATTCATATATTATAACACTTATAATATAAAATGATGCATGAAAATAAATGCATAACCTATGGTGGGTTTTAAAAACTATATGGCATACATTATAACATATAATAAAAACATACATCACATGTATATTTATACTAACAGTTGATAGACTGGGATAGAAAATCTCCAAACAAGAAAATAAAAGGCTAACTATTACAAAATTGAGTCAACCAGATCGAAACAAGTGAATCGAGTATTAAACTGCTCGTCTTGAACTGCTCAACAAAGAACACATTGCAGTTGATCGTGTAGCAAACACCTGTGCATCGAGCAACTATGCGATGAGCGTGCAACACTATGTGATCGCGTATGCAACACTATGCGATCGTGTAGCTAATGACTATGCGATAAGCATGATAGTCTACTCGATCGTATAGCACACAAGCATTCGTCGAGTATCAAATACTAGGCGATCACATAGCTAATGACTATGCGATGAGTAGGATAGTTTACGCGATCGTGTAGCACACAAGCTTGCATCGAGTATCCAATACCGCATGATCGTCTAGCAAGCGAGCGCCGATGCGATCATTTAGCCAACACAACATGATCGTGTAGCAAACTCTACATGATCGTGTATCATTAGCTATGCGATCATTTAGCAAATGCTATACGATCGTGTTGCAAAATTTACACGATTGCATAACAAAAGCTATTTGATCATTTAGCTCTAGCTATACATGCAATAACCTCTGTTTTGTCTTCTCCATTGAAACTCCAATCTGCAACCCTTCTTTGAAGCTTCACAAGCGACTCAAAACTAACAAATACAAACTCAATTGCAATATAATGCCCAAAAATGCAGGGGCCCTTTACAAACCAAATTTTTAAATTTAAAGAAAGCTTGAAAGTGAGATTTCTATCCCGAAACATCCATCAACAATACGTCCACAAACATGTATCTCATAAATGTAATGCAGATTATAAAACCCACAATTATTGTAAATAATTCAATAACGAATGGAATTTGGAATCACAAGCCTACAACCTAGCTTTGATACCAAATGAAGGAAACTCAATATGAGGAGAACCTTAAGCCGAAGCGGATCGACCAAATTCCATTAATTATTGAATACAAAATTTATAGTAAACATTCAAATAGATATGCATTCAAAATTAAATTACAGCATGCTTTTACAAAGAAAATAGGTTTCAAGAAACTTCACCTTTGAAGAACCTTTCTTCAAAAAATCCCTCGTACAAGCCACGAACGGAACTCCTTCCTCATGGATCTTCTTCTTCACGCACGGACACCACCAGTCGAGAACCCTTTGTATTCTCTTTTGTGATTAAAGGATTTAAGTAAGAGTTGTGGACTTTGCTTGAATCCTTGGAAGAGGGAAAGATAAAGAGAGGAGGAGAGAGAAGATTGTTCAGAGAACTCTTCTTTGTGTCAGAATTGAGGAAGAAGATGATTTTTTTTTCAACCAACTTGAATTCTATGTTAGTCATTGAGAGAATAATGGAAGGGGGTTATAACTCCTTCCCTTTTATCAATTTTAAATAAATTAATAAGATAGAATATATATATATATATATATATATAATAACTACTTTATTATATATATACACTATATGTTATATAAAATATAACATATAGCCTATAGTTGTATATTGCATCAAATACAAATAAACTATAGATTTTATTCTCTCTCAACTATACATGGAATTTAATATAAATCACATTTATATTAAATCTACTTATATGAATCTCATCCATATAAATGATATTTGGATCATATCCAAATGTTTTATTCCTTTCAATATAAATCATATTTGTATTTAATTACATGAATCTCATTCATATAATTGGTATTTGAATCATATTCAAATTCCTTTCGTGTATAATGTATCAAATTCCTTTCATATATAATGTATTAAATTCCTTCATATATAATGTATCAATTAATTTGAACACTTTAAATTAATCCAAAGATTAAATCCCTGTTGAACTATAGTGGAGGCCTTATGGACTTGTAGATTGAAGCTCCAATGGTACTCGGATAATTAATTAAACTCTTTAACTAAATTACCCAACATCTGTTAACTGTCGGTCACTTTACTAAAGATTGACAGCTGCACTCTTTGCACTACAGATAAATTTCTGTGTCCATTAGATATAAGCAATCAACAGTATGATGACCCTTCACAAATTGCTCGTAAGTACAACTAGACCAAAATACCGTTTTGCCACTACAGATAAATTTTTGGGTCAGGAGAGGGTGTGTCCACTATGTTCCAGACCCGAAATCAAGCTGTAAGGAAGCAATTTATCTACTTTCCCCTGCATTGGAGAATGAGTGAATTTCGTCTTGTGTAGCTGAGTTCCCAACTCCCTAGTCAGACGAATCCTCAAAATGGTAGGCTTGTTAAGTTGGCAATCTGGCCATTCTCACCCATACAAATCAAAGGACTGCCTTTATGAACAGGAGTTCACAACTTACTCAGGATTCAGGTCATGTCACCTATAGTCATCCTAGTGAAATGTAAGTCTCTATTATTGACGATGTTATATAAAGAGACTAATCATTTCGTGTTATAAAAAGGCACCACTCACTGGGCTTATTAGCTCACGCTTTTCCAAATGTTTTCTTCTGTTTCCCTCCCTCCCCCACCCCCAGGTTGCAAAGCGAAGCGTTCAGGAAGGAGTCTACAACCACCAAAACACCAGGACTTGATAATTTCTCAGGCCATGGCTCGGATCATGTAATAGAAGAATATAGGAAAATTTAGCTAAATGTATGAAATTAGATGGTTATTGTAAACATGTTAAGGTTTTTAATAGATAAAGGGAGAAATGTTAAATCAAAATATTGTCTTGGAATGGTACTAGTATGTCTTCATGCTCTCTTCAAGTCTTGGGCTAAGACTAGGGAAGGGGGTGACAAGATCAAATGAAGAAATGTGTAAAACTGCCATCCTTTAGGGAGACACTCCCAGGGTGCCTAAGGTGATACGCAGTAACTTTATTCAACCTAACGAGGGAAACCGAGGGATATGTTGTCGCACTTCCCGCTCCCACTTACTATGAACATTCTCTCCATCCACCTTCATATTGACCTACCCAAACACCATCCGTTGGGGGGACACACCAAAAGTGTCGTGAGGCCAAGGATAGATCTCACGGTGTGGACTATTTAGGAGAAAAGTGAAAGGTTTAAGTGAAGCATCTTATGCCCCAAGTACCTCCCACTGAATGTTCTACCTAGGGATTCATTAACCTAGACAATCCGACTACTGATTTTAGTCTAAGTTCTCTTTTTAAACTCTGCTCACAAAAACGTTTGTTTATGAGATATAAACAAGTTCAAGTAGTCACATTTAAACACTTTAATGGACTGTCCTTAACTTGCATGCATGCATCAAATCTATCTAATTCACCTTTCCAGGTAAGTTCCCAGGTAGGGGTGTTACGTTTCCGTCAACTTAAATACCCCAGCCTAGACAGAACCCGCCTTAGACAAAAGGTCCCTTATAGATAGATTTGCTACACTTTAACCTTTTATTAGCCAATTTAATCCTATTAAACTGATTAAAAGATTAAAGCCTTAGGATTGCTAATCGTATTAGAACCATGATCTTAAGTCTATGTGCTCCAAGGTTTTAAACATTTTAAAACCATGAATTAAACCTAAGTGAGCATGCATGTCTTTCTTATTTCTTTTAGTTCTAATTTCTCTTTAACTTTTAAAAAGAAACAACTAAAACCATTGCCCACAATGAGGCATTTTACAACATTTATAAAATAACCTATGTGTCATGCTTCATGCAATGTCCAGTCATTACTATATATAACTTTTATATAATGCGTAACAACCAAGCAAACATGCTACCATTCACCCTTATACTATAACATTTATAATATAAAGATGATGCATGTCAATGCTTTTTATGCATTCATAACTATAACTCTTATATTATATGATATATGAGCATGCTCTTACATAATTAAAATCATGCTTCTCTAAATTATAACAATTGCAATAAAGAGATCATGCATGACCATTGCAAAATCTAAGGTGGGATTTACTATATGTGCATACCATATGACATATAAAACATACATCGCATGTAATAAATAAAGGATTAATGGACCGGGATGAACTTTTACACAAAAAAAAGGGGAATGAAAAACCCTATCTATTACATTTTTCATCGAGTAAACCAGTTCACAGGCGAACCGAGTCTTGAATCGCCAGGAGGTCTTCATCATGTAGCAAACTTCAGTAGGTAGACGATTGTTTAGTGCGCACTAGATGATGGGAACATAAGATAATGATCGCGTAGACGACGACGAGGTTGTGAAGCCTGATCGTCCATGCGATCATGTAGCACGACGACAGGTACGATTTACCTTGAGTTACTAAGTGATCGTTTAGTCAGTTACTAAGCGATGAAGTTTGCTGACCTAAACCATCATCTAGCGCACGCGCTTTAAATGATACGCGAGCGTCTCATCGTCTAACCGATGCGTGCAACTTGGTAAACGATTTACCTTGCAATGCTAAGCGATCATTTAGTCAGTTACTAATCGATGAATCTTGCTGACCTAAACAATCGTCTAGCGAGGGCGCGTTTTAAACAATACTCATCGATCGCTTGCCCGATCATCAACACGATGCGACCAACTCTTGATCGCATCCCCATCGCTTAACCGATGCGTTCAACTTTGATCGCGTACTCCTTTATCTTTACGATGCGATGGATAGCGATCATGTAGAACTTCTTCTGCACGATGCGATCAACCCTAGATCGCCTCCTTCCTCAAAGAGTTGCAACGCTTGCCCAGAACTTCGATGAGTGACTCAAAACATCAAACAAACTTTGAATACAGACTCGATAATGATTATTTGTGCCCAAAAAATGCAAGGGCCTTTACAAACAACCTCAAATGTAAAAGGATTTAAACAAACCAAGGCTATTCATCCCAAAAACATCCATTAATCTGGTATATCCACAGCAGATTTAACAATTAAAACAGCGTAGAAATGAACCCACCATGGCTGTATATGTTATTTCGTTGCAATAGATGAAATCGGAGTATCAGTAACCTAGCTCTAATACCAATTGAAGGATCTCATACCAAGAGTTCCATGAGCGGGTTCAAATCGCTCCGATTTCACAGTGACCGAAATACAAAAGATATACATTCAACACATACAGTTATGCACATTAATCTAATTATCGGCATGCTTAGAACACAATAAGTAACAGGGAAAGGGTTCATACCAGTTGAAGACTCTCTTCGAACTTCTGAACCCAATGCAACGGAAACCCTCCAACAGATCTACCAACACCTAATGGGTATGTCGACTGCAACAGCATAATCAGTACAAACATGAACATTGCAGCAAGGACGACACCATTACTAATAAAAGGTTTGTGGTAAAGCAAATAAAACAATTAATCGAGCAAAATACAAGATGTGAAGTAAATATCATATATTAACATCACAAGTGTTCGTACATACTGTTTACAAACTATAGGACACGAGACTTTAGGGCATCAACCCCAACAAAGGCTGGGTATCTTATCCTGATGACACTACGAATATGGCCCGTTTTATAGGTGTTACAAGTGTTGTAAAGTGTTACAAATGATCTGATCTTGATCATTCATGTAGAGACATGTGAGTGGGGATATCTTATACAAAGAGTTTGTATAAGACCGAACCATGAAATGATTAGTCTCTTTATATAACGTCGTTAATAATAGAGACGTACATTTCACTAGGATGACCATAGGTGACATGACTTGAATTCTGAGTGAGTTGTGAACTCCTGCTCATAAAGATAGTCCTTTGATTTGTATTGGTGAGAGTGGCCAGATTTCTAACTCAATAAGCCTACCATTTTGAGGTTTCGTCAGACTAGGGAGCTGGGAACACAGCAACATGAGATGGAATTCACTCCTTCCTCAATGTAGAGGTAAGTAGATAAATTTCTCCCTTAAGGGCTGATTCTAGGGCTTGAACATAATGGCCACACCCTCTCCTGACCCGAGAGGGACTTGGTCATAGTTAGACTATGACTTATTGTTCATTAGAGAGATCAGTGGTACTTAAGAAATTAGATGTAACTATAGGGGCAAAACGGTAATTTTGACTTAGCTGTACTTACGAGCAATTTGTGAAGGGTCATCACATTGTTTATTGGTTATATCCAAAAGACACAGAAATTTATCTGTAGCATAAGAGTGCAGCTGTTGGTCTTTATTGGAATGACCGGCAGTTAATGGATCTTAGAATTTAATTAAAGAGTTTAATTAATTATCCAAGTACCGTTGGAGCTTCAATCTATAGATCAATAAGGTCCCCTCTATAGCTCAATATGGATTTAATTGAGAATTAATTTAAAGTGTTCAAATTAATTGAGGGAATTAATTATATATGATATAATTAATTAAACTAATTATATATGTGATATAATTAATATAATGTATTTGATACATTATAATATAAGGTAATATGAGAGGAATTTGAATATGATTCAAATCCTAATTATATGAATGAGAGTCACGTAATTAAATTTAATATAAATGTGATTTATATTAAATATCATAAATAAGTTGAGAGGAATGAAATATTTAGATATGATTCAAATATCAATTATATGAATGAGATTCATATAAATGAGTTTACTATAAATGTGATTTATATTAAATGTCATGTATGGTTGAGAGAAAATGCATCTATAGGTTATATTGTATTTGATACAATATGTAACTATAGATTATGTGTTATATGGGGTATAACATATAGTTTATATACATATAATAAAGTTGTTATTGTATGTATAATTATTATTAATTTAATTTTATTAAATTAATATTAATTAATTAAAGGACTCCCTCCCCCTAATTTTTCTCAGCCAAATACGTGATGAGAGGGGTTAGGGAAGGGATGGTGCAAAAAAATTCATTTTCCTCCTTAAAACATTGAGAGTGTTCTCTCTGAAAAATGAAAAGAGAAGAAAAGTTCTTCTCCTCCCTCTCCTTCTCTTTATCTCTTTCCCTCTTCCAAAACCCCTAAGGCAGAGCCTACACCTCCTGCCATTCTCAATCTCTGAGGAGAATACGGAAGGCTCTGTTTAGTGATCTCCCTTTTGGGGAAGGAGATTCGTTTATGACTTGTTCGAGAGATTCTTGAAGAATAGTCTTCAAAGGTAAAAGTTTCTGAAACCCTAAGTTTTCCTTTATTATTGCATGCTATAATTTATGTAAATGTATATCTTGTTCTTGATTTACTGTAAAAATTACATTAAATGAAAAATGAATTTGAGACAATCTTGCTTCCCCTCAAGGTTCTCTCCTCATAGAGTTCCTTCACCTATAGGTATTGTTTTTGCACATAGATCATAGAAAAATGTACATAACTCAACAACAACAGTAGACACATTTTTTTTTTAAGTATGCTAGAACACCAATTGGAAGAAGCCTTTGAAGTAGAACGTGAGAGTCGTGAGTTTTTAGTCTCCATAATTTTCCATCTTTCTCACTCGCACATCTTGATATATTTGATACAAACCCATAAGGAAATTTGATTGATTTCATCCACTTATAGAATGCAACCTTGTCATTAGTAGTCAATGTGTATGCAGCGTGTGGTTTTATAACTCTATCCCCTACCTTTTACAGGTGTAGTTCTTTTCGTATATTTGGATCTTCTTGTTGGGATTGGTGTCCTAATTCTCCCGGAGTCTCGCAGTTTGTAAACACTGTACACGTTGTTATAAATATAATAAGAGTTATTTTATTTTGTATTTACTTATATCCAATAAACAAAGCTCCATGGTTATTGTATAAAAACTTAAGCATGTATATGAGATATACAAGTGGATCATGACTTAAATGGTAACCTAAAAAGGTATGTAGTATAAGGCTTAAGGATATCTGATCCTATGACACTACGGATACAACCCACTTTATAGAGGTTTACAAGTGTTGTGAACTACTATAGATGGTTGATCCTGACCATTCATGTGGAGACATGCAAACGGGGGTGTCTTATACAAAGATTTTGTATAAGATCGGACCACGAGATAATTCGTCTCTTTATATAATGCCATGATACTTTAGACTTACATCTCACCTAAACGACCGTAGGTGACATGACCTTAATCCCGAGTGTTTTGGGAACTTCTACCTTTGAGGGCGGTTCGGTAATTAGTATGGGTGAGAGTGGCCAGATTGCCAACTCAACAAGCCTACTTTTTTGTAGATTTATCTGATTGGGGAGATGGGAACTCTGTTACACAAGATGGAATTCACTCCTTCCCCGAAGCAGAGGTAAGTAGATAGATTGCTTCATTTAAAGGCTAATTCCAGGTCTTGAACATAGTGGCCATAACTTCTCTTTGGAAGAGAGGACCCAATCATAGTAGGACTATGACTTATATTCATTAGAGGAATCAGTGGTACTTAAGGAGTTAGATGTAACTACCGGGGCAAAACGGTTAATTGGCCTAGTTATATGTACGAGCGATCTGTGAAGGGTTATCGCACTGTTGATCGATTGATATGGACACAAAATATATCTGTAGTAAGGAGAATGCAACTGTCGATCTTTAAAGTGCCCGACAGTTAACGGATGGTAGTTTTTATGGCTAAAGAGTTTAGTTAGTTATTCACATACCGTTGGAGCTTCAAGCTACAAGTTCATAAGGTCCCATTGGTAGCTCAATGGATTCAAGTTGAGAATCAGTTCTTAGGGTTGATTTGAAATGTTCAAATTGACAAGAGAAAATTCAATTATATATAATATAATTGGTGTGATGTATGAGATACATCAAGTGGAGGATTCATGTAAATATGATTTACATTAAGTACCATAAAATAGAAAAAGAACTATGGTTTCTATGTTTCATGAGATGAATATTAAAACTATAG
Source organism: Benincasa hispida (assembly GCF_027475165.1). NCBI lineage: Eukaryota > Viridiplantae > Streptophyta > Magnoliopsida > Cucurbitales > Cucurbitaceae > Benincasa > Benincasa hispida. The sequence continues at coordinate 87,747,221 of NC_143489.1, read as the reverse complement.
GTTATAAATATAATATGGTAAGTTGGTTATCATATATATTTATAATAATATTAATTATTTGATAGTTATCTCTTTTTCTCTAATAACCAATTGAGTGGGAGGTTATTGGTAGTTTTATGATAACTATGAGATAAAAGGGAAAATATTTTTCTAAATTTAGGAGAGTTGCTTAATTCGGAAAGAACTCACAGATTGCTATCAAGTGAAAGTGTTTCACTAAACGATAGCTCATAGAGAGACTAAACGATCATGAAATATTACTATACGATAGTTCACTCAGCTGGTCTAGCTAAACGATTGCAGGGCATTATCTATATGATAGGTTGCCTTCTTCTACATGGTTGAGCATTCGTCTATACGATAGACACTTCTCATCTCCCACTTGCTCAATCGTTTACTTCTTTTCCATTTTTTATCACGTTTCTTTGGATGTTTACTAAGCACAGAAAAGTTTAACAAGTTCACCTCTCGTAAGATATTTTATCCATACATGAAAACTAGAGGAGGTCTACATTCCACTTTTCCATCATATTGTTTGCTTTTACGCCAACTGTGATTATTTGGAAGCTAATGTTAATACTCCATAAAACATTGCTTTCCTTTTAGCCTCAATGATGATGTATTCTCTTTACAAATAGGGCATGCTTGGTAACCTTTGGTACTCAATCCAGATAGGTCACCATATGTAGGAAAGTCATTAATAGTCCACAACAAGCTCGCGTAGTTGAAAGTATTCACTGCTGACACAATTATAAGTGTGTACACCGTCATTCCATAACTTCTTTAACTCTTCAATCAATGGTTGTAAGTAAATATCAATTTCTTTTTCAAGAGATTTTGGTCCCGATATAAGAAGGGAGACAATGAAATTTGTCTCTTTCATGCATTTCCAAGGTGGCAAATTGTAAGGAATGAGCACCACTGGCCACATACTATAAAAAGTACTCATATTTCCGAATGGATTGAAGCCATCTGAAGCTAGTCCTAAATAAACATTTCATAGGTCTGAAGCAAACCGAGGAAACTCATGATCAAACTGCTTCCACCCTTCAACGCCAGTTGAATGTCGTAACACTCCATTAGTTTCAACACGTTTATCTTTATGTCAACTCTTTTCAGGTGCAATATGTTTAGATGCAAATAATTGCTTTAATCTTGGTATTAAAGAAAGATGTCATAAAATTTTATGTGGAATCTTTTTACTTTTTCCATCTTCAACTTTGTACCTAGACTCATCACATACTGGACACTGTTGCCAATCAATAAATTCTTTTCAATATAAGATGCAATCATATTTGCAAGCATGAATAGACCCATAACCTAATCCTAAGTCACGTAATTTTCTTTTAGCTTCATAAAATGAACTAGGTATAGATGCTCCAACGGGAAATGCTTCTTTTAACAATTCAAGTAACAAATCAAACGATTTGTTAGTCCAACCGTTAAGAACCTTAATATGCATCAACTTTACCAAAAATAGCAATGAACAGAATTTTGTATAATTAGGGTACAACTGGTTACGTGCTTCATTTATTAAGTCTTCAAATAAGCTTGAATTGTTATCTCTTTCTTGGGCATTCGTGTGCATCTCATTCTCGTCATCTTCTTCATTTATATCGACAATTAGACATTGTAGATCATTTATAATATTCAAAATTTCATGTACGTCATCTATAACATTCATCTCTGTTGTACTTAATCCATCATCATGTGTCGATTGAGATGTGTGACTCTCATATCCCTTAGATAAGTTGACTACGTCTCCATGATATACCCATTGTCGATTGAGCAAAATTAATTATTTAACTATCAAATAATAATATTAATTAATTATTAATTACAAATATTTATAAAATGAGTAATTTATATTTAAAGTTACTTGATTACATAATTAGATGTATCAATTTGATGAATTTATATAAATATGATGTATTGATTAATAAAACAATCAAAATCAGTTTAGAAAAATAAATATAACATTTTATGATTAAAAAATAACGAAATTATAATTAATCAATGATAAATTAATTATAATTAATAGTATTAAAGCATCGGTTTATTATATCCTCAATTAATTAATTAATTAATCTAGAGTAGTGAGATTCAATATTATAATTTAAAATTCAATATAATTTTCTAAATTATAAATTTAATATTCATATATTAATTAATTTGAATAATACAAAATAAAAGAATAAATTCATGTATTAAAAGATGAGAGAGATTGGGCATCAGAAACACCTACACTTTTGGATGGGTATCATCCATGGGTATAAGGATCAAAATGTGTGTGGCTAATACCACACCGATGGTAATCTCTTATAGGTCGAGTGTGTTTCTATGGTTTAAATTTTGGCATCAACATAATTTATTTACTCTTCTACCCTTTTTGAAAACTAAATAATTATAAAATATTTTACGTGAAATAACAAATGTGAAATACAAAAACATTTTATTCAATTAAAACTCAAATGTCATCTTTATGGTAAAAAACGAGATTAAGAAAACAACAATATTTCTAAATTCAAAAAGTATATCCTTGTAATTATATATAAACATAACACTTAACATTATATTTGTCAAATATATATATAAATAAAACTAAATATTATCTCCTTTTTCTTATATTTTTATTTAAATATAATGAAAGAAGGCCCCTAGGACAATTTAGTTCTTCCTTGATATTCAAATCGAATAATATGAAGAAAAAAAAACGATAAAAACGCCGTTGTCGGGGATCGAACCCGGGTCACCGCGTGACAGGCGGGAATATTAATTATACATAAATATATTCACTAAAAGGTAAGAAAAAAGAATGGAGATGTAGGGTATCAATCCCTATACCTCTTGCATGCTAAGCGAGCGCTCTACCATCTAAGCTACATCCCCTTATAGTTAAGATGCACATTATAAGGTTAGAATATATGAACATATTTATACATAAACGTCTTTATTTTTGCCAAAATGAAAATAGTTCAACTAATATATTTTTTGAGTGTTGTAGGGATGAAGTAGACCTTTGACTTATAGAGAGAAAAATATCATCAATTACCACTCTACTTCAACGACTTATTTGCTAAAATAATAAAATTCAATATATTTATATATATAATTGCTCATAAATTGTATTGAACAAACCGTATAAATGTCAAAATTATATTGAACAAACTGTTGTTCTTGCTAGATGATTGTACAAAGAAGAAACATCAAAGTCATCACATAGAGACGGGTATTGTGGCACTTAATTGTTAAAGTTTTTAAAATGGTTCTAAATGTATTTTTGAGCTTTTGCAGATTACGTTTGGCATTGTCTTTGTTTTGTCAAAAAGCCATTTGCAAAAAATTTTAACTCGTTTAGTGAAACATATTTAAATTAAATTTGTTAAAACCACATTTAAAAATACAGTTAATTTCATTGTTACTTTTAAAAGCAGTATCTATTAGCTTTTAGATTCTCCTCAAATCAGGTAGAATTTTTAATTAATATTTTGTTTTCAATTTTATACTTTAAAAAGAAGATTTATTTGATATATTATCTATTTCTCTCCTAATCAAGTATATATTTTTTTTTTCATGAGTTAAATGCATCATTTTTTTAAGTATATCATATTGATTTTTTTAAAAATAAAGCTATTTTTCTTTATATTTAAAAATTAATCTATAGCAAACAAAATTTATCATACTAAATAATTATTTAAAATTCTAAATTATAAAAAATTAAAAATTTTGATTATAAGTTTATTTTAGTTATTATATCTAAAATAAAATATTTTTTTATTTATTTACCAAATACTCTAACTTACTTTTTCATAAGCTGAAATTTTGTTAAACACTATTTTACTTCTTTTCACAGTTGATTTTTCTAATAGCACAACTACCAATAATTATTTTAAAAGTTTTAGTGTTAGTTGACCAAGGAAGAACGATGTGATTTGAATGTTAATCGTGATGTATCAATAATTAGGTAATCACGAATATGTTGGTCAAAATGATTAAATGCTTCATTCGAACTCTTTTGAAAAATGGATAAAAACAGACGCAATTTTGAAACCATTTTGCAAAATTATGGTTTTTTAAGACACTACACGAAGCTACATGGATGTGCAGGTTGAAGAGACCCAACGGAAATTGGAATCTCTATTATATACATATAAATATAAATATATGATTTTCTTTAAATTTAAATTTAAATTTGTTTTTTTAAATCTTGATCATTATACAAGTATGTTTTTCTAGAAAAGAAATAGTTTTATTTATTTATTGTAGCTTATAAAAAAAATGGAAGTTTCTTTTTTTTTTTTTTACCATATTAAATTGAATTAAAAAAATGAAAAAAAAAACATAAAAAAAATTATTATACTATTAGAAATTAGTAAATTTAATTCATTCTCAAATTTAGACAGAACAAATAAACTAAAAAGAGTCATTCTTTCCATATCTAGAAACAAACAGGTTTCAAATCTTCCCAAATCGTCAAGTCAGTAAAAAAACTATTGAATTAAAAAATTATTTGGCCAAATCTGCCTTAAATAATTTAATAACCCACATTATTTTGGTGAGTTAACTAACAATTTTCTAAAAATCATAGTGCCCCTTTTTCTTAAATTTTTTTATAGTAAAAACATAGAATCATTTTATTTTATGTGGCAATAAATAATCGAGTTCATTTGTAGTTCGTTAGGGTAAAATTTAGACAAATAAATAAACTTTAAAATTTTTTTAGGAAAAATATATTTTTGGTTCAATTTGAATTTATATGGTTTTAGTTCCTGAATTTTCAAACTGAATGTTTTAATTTAAGAGTTTGAAAGTTTTATTTACTTGGTTCCTAACATTAGTCATCAATTACCACGACTAGCATTATTTTAAAAAAAAAATTACAAAGAGAAAAAATGTCAAACTATTTACAGAAATAGTAAAAAAAAAAATATTAATAGACATTGATAGACTTCAATCGACGTCTATCACATAGTATCAATGATAGATTCCTATTAGCATCTATCAGCCTTTATAAAAGAAAATTAAATTTTGTTATTTTGTGAAAATAGTTTCCCTTATTTTTCTATTTTTCAAAACTCTCTTTTCTTTTAAATTTGGAAAAGTATCAATATCTTTTTTTGTCCCTGTTTTTCTTTTCGCAACAAGATTGACCTAAACAAATTGGGAATATTTGAACATGGTTTTTGGAAATAAAGTTTTGATAATTATTTGCAGACTTTCTTTTAATATTTTATATTTTCTTCCCTTTTTCTTTCTTCTTTTTGCCTTCTTTGTCTAGACCCCTTCTCTATATTTCGTCCCTAATAACGATAATGCTCTCCTTTCTTCTATCTTCTTATATGACATACTTGTTAACAAACTTAAAATAGTTTTTCTTTTTAAGTTGAAAACATTAACATGTTTGTGCTGGAAATTTCCAACAACTTCATCCAAATCCAACAAAGAGGCCCATTCACCATGTCGATCACCCCTAAACTAAGAACTTCGCTTCTTCAACTGACAAAACTTATACCGACGACACCTTGTTGAAGACCGATGCATCCTCGATGCTCTAATTCTAAACATTGGAAAACCCTAAACTTAGACCTTCTATTCCTTTATTAGATAAGGTAGATGATGATTTTTTTTCCTTTTATGTGAAGGAGATGGGTTTATGAGAGATAAATTGATTTTAGGTTTTTTTTACCAACGAGAGATTTAATGATGGAAACTGAGAATACATAATTATACTATCATTAAGTGTGCATTTAATGTCGTGTGTATTTGTATTACTTTTCACTACAAGAATTTGGACTTTTTCCGACGATGAAAACCGTCGGAGAAAGTCAAAAAATCGTCGGGACAATCTATCCTGACGAAAATCCAACCGTCGGTTGCATCGTCGGGAAAGCCTTGTTGGAAAAACCTTCTCCTACCCAAAAAAGCCTCGTCGTCAGGAAAAAAAAAATCTCAACGAAACAAGGATGGGGACTTTTTTCGACCCTAAATGATATCGTCAAAAAAAGTTATTTCTCACGATAGTAAGAATAATTTTTTATCGCTGGGAGAAGTCAGCTTCTACCGACGCTTCCTTTTGGCATCAAGTGATGGTTACTTATCCCAACGCTCAATCTACGATTTGACCGTCGCAAAAATTATCCCTTTATCGATGGTGACCTATTTTAGCGTCGGAAAAAAGGTAAAAAAAAAAAAAAAAGCATGAAATTACACTTTTTTCCGGCCCTTGTACCGTCGAGATTACATATTCAGGCGTTGGAAATATCTTTTTTCTTTATTTACTAAATTATATATATATATTACAAATGTCATACCTGTTTGAATCTTACAAATATCAAATAAACTAAAATAAAAACTGATAAAATTAATCAGATGTCTACAATATTAAATAATATCTAGAAAACATGTTTGAATCTTACAAAGATGTCGAATAAAAAACTACTAATAAGATTCATTTTAAATATAACATAACATCCACAAATTTTTAACTCCAAAATAACATTACATAATATCCACAAAGTACCTATAAAATGCAATTTCTACAACCTAACTTAGCTTGTTGGGAGATGCATCTTCAACATAAATCTCAATATACCTACAAAATATAAATTTAAGTAAGTTTAATGCTAAATATACCATATACCGATCTCAAAATGAATATAGAACTTAAAACTTAACTAAGAATATTAACGAATTGAAACAAATCAACTCAATTTACATATTTCAATCTCAAACTCAATATAGAACTTAAAACTCAACTTAACATAAATGTAATTATACATATACCCCTATACCAACTTTAAACCCAACATAAGAACATTAACAAATATAAATGAACTTTATGCAATTTCTCTTCCCTACCCTCACTTTAGCCTCAAATTTGTATTTACACATTTTAAACTCAAACTCAATATACAAATAACAATCTCAACATCAATATATAACTTAAAACTCAACTTAAGCATAAACATAATTAGACAATCTATTGGATTTTTTGTCCTAAAACTCGTAGTTTGTAAATTGATAAATATATTCGGTTTTGTTTTTCGATTAAATTGTTATTGAAATTGTAATCTTGAATCCAATAAACTAAGGCCCTGAGGCTATTTAATGTAGATTTGAACTTTATGTGATGACATAAAACATGGATCAAACTCGAGTATATAGCCTAAAATGGTCTATAGTATAGGGATAAGGTTGCGCGCCTTGTTTTGGGGACATTATGGATGCGGCCTACTTTGTTGTTAGTACAAATGATGTGATCTTGAATCATTCATATAGAGATATATGAGTAGAGGTATCCTATGCAATGAGTTTGTATAAGACTGGACCAATGACTATTAGTCATTTTTGCTTTATAACACCGTTTACTGTATAAAACTGACTAATTCAAATTTGATGACCTAGGTAACTCGATCTCAATCCTGAGCTAACTATGAACTCCTGTTCATTCGAGATTATCCTTAGATCTGCATGGGTGAGAGCAGCTCAACAGCGTTGGCCTAATAAGCCTCCCATTTCAGGGGTAAGACCGGGTAAATAGCTGGGGACATAGGGTGCAAGACGGACTTCACTCCTACCTGTCTCTAGTGGTAGTAGATAGGTTGTTCCCTTAAGTGCTGACTTCGTAATTAGAACAAGGGGCCCCACCCTCTCTCTAGGTTGAGAGGGGCTCGATTTGTTGGTTGCATCACAAATCAATTGTTCTTTAGAGGCTCAGTGGAACTGAAGGAACAAGAAGTATTCTCGGGGGTAAAACGGTATTTTGACCTAGCCAAGACCACGAGCAACCTGTGAAAGATTGACTTACTAGTTATGGTTATATCAGATGGACAGAAATATATCTACAGTGAGGGGAGTGCAACTACGGGACTTTAGTGAAATGACCCGTTAGTTAACAAATGTTGATTAATTAGGTTAAAGAGTTTTACCAGTTAATTTCAGATTGTTGGAGCCTATGATCTGTAGGTCCATTAGGTCCCCCTGCTAGCTCATATGGATTAAACTTAGAATAGTATGTTGGATTAATTCGAATTGTTCAAATTAGGAAAAGGGATTAAAACCGACAAGTATATACGATATCGCTATTGGTTTTTTGTATGGCGCTCTATATTCAAATGTCATTTGAATTTTGAAAATATGAATGCGGATTCATGTTCAGCAAGTAAAAAGTAGTCAAGAGGGTCAAAACTGTAAAAAGTCAAAGGGTTGACTTTTTTGCTAGGGAAAGTCAAAGTTTAACTTTGACCAAATGTAAAAATACCATTTTGCCCTTGACTAGAGTTAGTGGAATTATCCAATATTTTTGTTGGATAATCCCACTAACTTAAATGGACTATGTGTAAACATTATAGAATGACGCATAGCCCACTTTGGTTTAGCGCTTTGTGAGATGTTTTATTGGTCAGTTTTTACATGCATTAGATGCATGTAATAGTTTTATAAAAGGAAGTTTGCTTTTGAAATAAACTTCTTCTTTCCTTTTTAGCAAGCTGAATTTTCTATAATTTTGGTTTCCAAATTCTCACCAAAATTTCCTTTTTCTCACATTCACCTTGAACCTCCCTTTCTTCTCTTTTCATTCCTTATTCATCGGGTCCCACAACCCGGTTCTGAGTCCAAAGAATAGCAAGGAAACTCTAGTGGTGGTCCGGTAGAGTTCGGGTCGAGATTCAGCAAGGAAAAGAATTTTTCGGGAGCTACAAAGATTGTACACTATCCCTTTTAGTTTATTGTTTTTTTTACATTTGCATGCTAATTTTCTTTTAATTAGAAGCAATTAGAGTGTAATTAGATCCTTATTCCACTGCGTATCTCTCGTGTTCCATCACAATCACCCCTACACTAACGGGAACCCAACATAAGAACATTAACAAATTCAAATAAACTTTATTCAAAATGAATATAAAACTTAAAACTCAACTTGAGAACATTAACAAATTGAAATAAACCAACTCATATTTACATATTTCAATCTCAAGTTCAATATAGAACTGAAAACCCAACTTAAAACTTAAACATAATTATACATTTATCCCTATACCAATTTTAAACCCCACATAAGAATATCAACAAATTCAAATGAATTTTGTTCAATTCTCCACCCCCTCCTCCCCCTAACTTATTTTAATCACAAACTCAATATAGCATATACCTATCTCAAAATTATTCTCAATCTCAATATAAAACTTAAAACTTAACTGAGAACATTAACGAATTGAAATAAACCAACTCATATTTACATATTTCAATCTCAAACTCAATATAGAACTTATGTGGAAACTTAACTTAAAAATAATTATACATTTACCCGTATAACAATTTTAAACCCAACATAAGAACATTAACAAATATAAATGAACTTTATGCCATATCTCCTTCTCCCCACTCCTACCACCACCACCCACATCTCAAAATTAATATTAAACTCAAATTAAACTTAAACATAACTATACATTTACCCATATACCAACTTTAAACCCAGCATAAGAACATTAAGAAATATAAATGAACTTTATTCAATCCCCTCCCCACCCCCCAGCCTTAAACTTAATATAGCATATTCTCATATGAAAATATCAAACTCAATATAAAACTTAAAACTCGACTTCAGAATATTAACTATACTTTACATAACTATACGTTTATACTGTTACCATAACTGCAAGATATCAACATATACAGTCTTCTAATTAGTTTACTACGAAAGTTGAAGAGCTTATACCTAGTTCGATTTATCTCCTTGTAATTGAGTTATAAGATCATAACTTTCATATCATCCATCTCAGTTTGTCTTCTTTCTTCCAATTCGTCCAATCTAGCCAATCTAATCTTTAAGGATTGTATCTCTTGTTGTTGCTCCTCTATAACTTTCGAGGAGGATGAACTCGACAATAACTTATTTTTCTTGATTTTTTAGACTTGGGTGCCCTACCAGGGTTCACTCCTGTGCCTAACACCTGCTCACATGTATCTTCCAGCACCTGCTCGCATATTTCTTCTTCTGATATTGGTTCAAACCCTTCCTAGGTGGAGGCTTCTCTCAGCTAGACCATTTGACTCTACATCAATAATTTAAACAAATAATTGTATGACATTGTATATAAATAAAGTTACACTAAGGAATAAAAACTTATATATGCATCATTAATGACCTAATTAACAAATGAGTTGTCGCTCTTAGAATGCGTACGCTTAAATAAGCCTACTAGGTCCATTGTTTGTTTGTCGAGTCCTCTCTGTAGAACAATTCACATAGAAGATATTAATAATACTTTCTTAAAAATCAAATATAGAAATACTTTTATTTCTATCATGGATTCTCGTATGCATATGTAGAACAAGCTATATGAGTGAACTTTAGAGCTGACCAATTCTTTTGATTATTCTCTGCCACTTTCTAATAAAATGAGAAATTAAGAGAAAATTAGTAATTGAAATGCAAGTAAACCGAAATAAACACAAAAGTTCTTACTTTCCATTCAGTGGATTCAAACTTAGTGCATATAAAGTATCAATCTTCGATGGCATCTTTAAGTCAATTAGGTGGGTGTTTTCATGCCTCTTTAGGATTTGCATATTCTTTTATAGTGTTTGTGTAGTTCTGACCTATACTCTTTAACCGATTTTTTCATCTATTTATCGATGAAATCATTGACTAGTTAGTTGGACACGTCAAACAGAAAATGATTCTGAATTAAAAAATAATAATAATTAATTAGTATCCATAAACACGAATATATATAATTTGTAAAATATCAAATAACCATCATACCATTAGTCGACTTTTAACAAGCTCTCTAGTTTCTATTGGTACCTCTCTCCATGTTCAATAACGAACAAAAGGATTCCGGAACGTTGGCACCAATGACATGCTAAACTTTTTTGCATTATGACAAATTGGTTTCTCCCATACAGGGTCAATCTCGAAAGGAATTCTCCCAAATGCTTGGACATTTTTATCCAAATCAATATTCCGAGAGTATCCACGTGTCATCCTAGTATTATAAAATTGGCCTCTGAACAAATTATACATTGATTTAAATACAAATTGAATACAAACTATACAAATTATACGCTAATTTAAATACACATTATACATCTTTTTATAAAAAGAAAATATGTATATAAAATTACTTGAATTATCTCCCACAGAGGATGATGCAGCGATATGCTCGAAGTCTAGATACTCCATTAATGCCTCCTTATTGGCGTGACCTACCATTGTTCCTGTGCAAACAAAAATATATATTATACAACAATATGTAAGTTGTGAAATGAAAAAGAAGATAAATATTTACATGATTATTTCGTATCATTAAGATGTTCATTGAGACTCAAACTCCTATCAGAAGATGGTTGTACATTCTCTTCCTCGTCATTTATGAAGTCAACATCAACTTGTTTAATTATCCGTTCTTCTACGACTATAGGATCAACATCAACTCTACATAAACTGGTATCATTCATTGATTCATCAATTATACAAGGAATATTATTCACAACTTCTAATAACTCAAGTTGGTCATTCTCATGTTCTTCTACTTCTGGCATTCCTACAATGCTTATTTTGGACTACTTGCAGCACTTTCCAATTATTACCATATTCGGGATCGTTGAGGTAAAATACATGTTTAGCTTGATTGGAAAATACAAAAGGCTCGTTAACAAACCAATGACGAGCTGTATTAATTGATATATACCCCAAATCCATGTGTACTCTATTAGTCTTTTTAGGGTCTGTGTCGAGCCATGTACACTTAAACATAATTATGAAGGAAATCGTTTACAAAGACATCCATGAGCGGAAGGGGATCATCCAAATTCCATTTCGATTGAAAACATAAATTTATAGTGAACATAGATTATGCATTTTAACAAAAATTATAGCATGCTTTTTAAACAACAAAAAGGGTTCAAGTGATTATACCTTTAAAGAACACTTATTCGCGTAAATCCCTCAAACTATCACGAACTCTACAAACAGCAACAAGAACTTGAAGACCCTCTTCAAGTAAATCATGAACCAAAAGGTTGAAGACACTACCACTTGGTATCCTCGGCATTCTCAAGGTGAGAACCCAGGAGTGGTGAGCTCTGACTATTTTGGTTGGAGGGAGTTTGAGAGTTTGAAGGAGAAAGACGATTGAAGAAGAAGCACTATTGTGTAGTTTCTACTTCAATCGTTTAGTGTAAAGACTCCTATCGTATAGGCTCTACTATATCGTGTAAATCACTTAGGAAGAAGAAGAAAACGGTTTTTCTTTTATTCTTTTTCCCATAAAAAATCACTTAACCACCCACTAAGGTGGTTAGAGAGAAAAAAGAGATTATTATTCTAAATAATAAATAATAAAAATAAATATGATAACCAACTTATCATATTATATTTATAATCTATAGTTTAAATATTGCATTACATACAATATAAACTATAGTTCTTTTTCTCTATTTTATGGCATTTAATATAAATCATATTAAATATAATATGATTAATATAAACTATAGTTGTTATATTAAATTTAACAACTATAAATCTTATTCATAAAAAATATATTTGGAAGCAGATCATCCAAACCCCCATTGTGAATGAACGCGTACATTTATAGTCATACAGAACAGATTATGCATAAAACTTAAACAACATCATGCTTCTGAAATAAAAACAAAGGATAAGAGATTATACCTTTGAAGAACCGTTCTTCAAGATAATCCCTCCAACGAGCTCGTTCACAAATGCAGCGAACAAGTATCGAACTCCCTTGAATAAGCAGCAAGCAGCAACTCGATCCTCGAACCAGACTGGACACTACCACTTGGTGACATTGGTATTCTCGGTGTGAAAATCCATGAGTGGTGGGCTCTGGCTAATTTTGGTTAGAGGGAAAGTTTAATGTTTGGAGGAAGAAGACGATCGAGTAGACGAACAAGCGAAATCATGTAGATGATGAAGTCTACCGCATAGACAATGTAACTCGATTGTTTAGATATTGAAACTATTGGATAGTCTCTTTAGCAATCGTGTAGCAACTCGATTGTCAATTCTTATCTTACAGAATAATTAGAAAATTATTTTCATTTATCCCACATTTTCCATAAAAACAAATAACTACCCATTAAGGGTGGTTATGGAGAAAAAGAAGTTAATTATCAAATAATTAATAAATATAAATAAATATGATAACTAATTTATCATATTATATTTATAACCTATAGTTTTAATATTGCATCATATACAATATATAAACCATAGTTCTTTTTATCTATTTTATGGCATTTAATATAAATCATATTTATATTAAATTTAATAACTATGAATCTTATTCATAGAAAATATATTTGAATCATATTCAAATATTTGTTCCTCTAATTAAAAAATAATGTATCGAATACATTATATCAATTATTTCATATATAATTGGATTAATTTAATTATATCTTATATAATCAAATTTCCTCTTATTAATTTGAACATTTCAAATTAACCCAAAAACTGGTTATCAACTTGAATCCATTGAACTACCAAGGGACCTTATGGACTTGTAGCTTGAAGCTCTAACAGTACGTGAATAGCTGACTACACTCTTTAATCACATTATCCACCATCCATTAATTGCCGAGTACTCCACTAAAGACCGATAGTTGCACTCTTCACACTATAGATATACTTATGTGTCCATTGGATATAATCAATGAATAGTACGATGACCCTTCACAAATTGCTCGTAAGTACAGCTAGGCCAAATTACCGTTCTGTCCCTGTAATTACATCTAACTTCTTAAGTACCACTGGTCCCTCTAATGAACAATAGATCATAGTCCCACTATGAATGAAGCCCTCTCGTGCCAAGAGAGGGTGTGGCGCCACATTGTGCAAGACCCGAAATCAGCCCTTAAGGGAGCAATTTATGTACTTACCCCTACTTCGGGGAAGGAGTGAATTCCATCTTGTGTAGTTGAGTTCCCAGCTCCCTAATCAGACAAATCCCCAAAATGGTAGGCTTATTGAATCAGCGATCTGGCCACTCTCACCCATGCAAATCAAATGATCATCCTCATAGGCAACAGTTCATAACTCACTCAGGATTAAGGTCATGTTACCTATAGTCATCTTAGTGAAATGAAAGTCTCAATTATGAACGGTGTTAGATAACGAGACTAAACATTTCGTGGTCCAGTCTTATACAAACTCATTTGTATAGAATATCCTCGCTCGCATGTCTAATACATGAATGATTAGGATCAAATCATTTATAGCACTTTACAACATTCATAACACCTACAAAGTAGGCCATACTCGTAGTGTTACCATGATAAGCTATCCAGCTTTATCCATATACTACAGATTATTTAAGTTATCACTTAAACACGATCCACTTGTATGTCTTCACATACATGTTTAAGTCACAACGATAACCATGGATCTTAGTATATTGGTTTGTGGTTAATGCAACTAAAATATCATATATTTCATACACTGAAGTGAACAAAATATCATATATTATTAATCAAAGAATTTTGTTCATACAAGAGTTTACAAGCTACAGGACCCTACGAGATTTAGGGCATCAACTCCAATAGAACAAACATGGTTAGTGGCCTCAAAGTCAATAATCCAGGCAAAATCATCATTCTCCACTAAACAAGTCTCTAAAACAAGCAAATCATATTTACCTTGTTTGGCCTTCTTATTCTCTGCCAAATATATGGGGTAGCTCCTCTTCCAATGCTCGTCCTGGTTGCAATGGAAACATTTTCCCTTGTCAATCCTCACTGGTTGTTTACCCCTTGGAGCAGTAGCTTGTGGGTTAGCAGGTGCCTTCCCATTACCACCCTTCTTCTTCTTCCACTTTCTGGTGTCAGAGGAAGAAGGTGCAGACTTATTTCTAGAGGTTAAACCTTTGTGGAACTTTTTAAATGATAAAGCAATATTTGCTTCACCTTTCTTCTCCTTGCTTTTCAACAAGGATTGAAAAGTCTACAACTCATCGAGTAGAGTTGTAAGGTTGTAGTCAATTCTGTTCAGGACAACATTGCTACGGAAATAAAGGAAGCTATCTGGTAATGATTCTAGAATTATGCTATCTTGACTGACCTTATCGATGCTAGACCCGTTCATCTCAGCCACATTGAAGTGGATCATCATATTGAGAACATGTTCCCAAACAGATGACCCCTCTTGCATCTATGAGTTGAAGATGTATTTGAGAGTGTCGTGCCTACTGAGCAGACGATTGTCCGAACATTCCCCTCAGGGACTCTATGATCTTGCGTGCAATGACCATGGGCTCATGCTTCTTGGCCAAAACTTCGTTAAGGTTGGCAAAGATGTATGCTTAAGCCTTCTCATTCGCCCTTGTCCATCGCTTGTATGCCTCCCGAACATTTTGAGGAGCAATAGGAGCTGGAACAGGAGGACATTCCTCTGTGAGGACGAATCTGAGATCATCGATGATTAAAGTCGTGTTTATTGTATTTTCTCAACTAGTATAGTTCTCGCCAGTTAGTTTATCGGCAACAAGCAAACTTAAGGACGCGGTAGCCATAATTAAATTGCTGAAAAATAACTTAATAAGTCTAATTGTATTAAACCAATTTTATAAAACCAATCAAGTTTTAGCAAAATAGTCTAGTGTACCCTAAGTAACATCTATTTTGCAAACCTATTCTTTGGTGTGATAACTTGGTGTTGTGGCTACAAATCCCGTTTTTCACACTCAAACGAAGCACATAGTGATATTCACTTTGTCCATGATATGGTTTTAAAACGGTATCTTGATGTTCGATATGTTCCTTCGGAGGAGCAGTTGACGATTTCCTTACAAAGCTCTTGCCTCATCATCAATTTAACTATCTTCGTTCCAAACTTGGGCTCGTTGCATCTCCCCCATGTTTGAGGGGGGATATTGGTGACCTGTGACTCAGTAGTGTATAGCTGGCAGCCTCTGTAAATATCTTAAGAATGTTCGAGACCTTGATTAGCTAAAAGTCTGTTATCATTCCTCCAATCCCTTGTAAACACGTAGCCCTAAGTTTTTGCTCTTTGTATTTTTCCATTCGTTGGTAATTGTACATAAACTCTGTATAGAGACCTCTTCAATGTAATAGAGAGGAAACATATACTGCATACTAGAGACAAGAGTATTCAATACTCCTACTTGTCCGGATTTCCTTTTCTCTATTTTCTTTAAACTTCTCTGAAAAAATTATGATTTGTGGTGAAGAAAACTGTGGGAAGAAACTCCAGTACTGTGTGTGTGTATATATATATATGGCATTCTTCTTTGTAATCTTCTTCTCTTCCACATATATGTTAGGTTTTATTTATGGATTAGTTATGGAATATTTGATATATTTTAGGGATTAGAAAACATCTACCATGTTCTCATTTTATAAAGTTTCCTCTATTTTTAATTTTCTTCTACTTCCATCTGTTCCTTCCACCGATCTCTATTGGGAACATTTTTCTATAAATTTTTACTGCTACTAAGAAAGGAAAAAAAAAAAAGCATTTGCAATAGCTGTTCCTATATTTTTTATATATAGATTTCTTTACTTTGTTTTATAACTATTTATGTACATTAAACAAATGCCATTATCTACTGCTAATAAATGTTTTGAAACCAAAAAAGAAAAAAAAAAAAAAAAAAAAAAAAAGGTTAAGTTTCACTGTTGATAGTCAATTTGAAACAAAAAGTACAGATATAGATATCCTATGTTACTAGTACGTATATGTTGAATATACTGTTTTTTATTGTCGTGCAATCTTATTGGTGTAAATGTGTAATCTTTGTGAGTAATAGTTATTTGTCATGATCTGTTGTTTATATTCAATGTACATCGGAAGTCATGTTACCCATTGAAAGTATAGAGCATCAAAGTTATATGTTTGAGTTCAAGTGTACTTAAAAAAAACTACTTAAGGTAGAAAAAATTGTAAAAGAAGCGATGAAGTTGTATAACTGCAAATTCAACTATTAAATATGTTGTCGTTACTACAATTTATAAATTTCATTTTTGTGTATTGTGCATTAATTGTATGTGGTGTTTATGAAGTGTTGAACATTAATAAGTAAAATATGGATGAATGATTCATATGATATGAACCATTATAAGCAGTGTACAATATGATATACGAGTAATGTATCTGTACATACTGTATTGTTTAGCAATGTACAATATGATATACGAGGCAATGCATCTGTACATATTGTATTGCTTAAGTTATACATGAGCTTGAATTGGAGTATAAGCATCTTTGTTTTACGTTTGAACAATATGGAAGTTGGACACTTTTATAGCACTCCCAAGCATGCATGTATATACATCATTTATTTCAAATAAATGCATGTCTATACATCATTTATTTGAAATGCACCTACTTATTACACCATTGATATAATATAAGTGGTAGAATACATATAACAAAAACGTTACTAAATATACATGATTTATAAAATGCCCATCATATATTGTTGAATACACCCTCTAGCGAAAAAGAGATTGTACACTTTCTACAATAGTAAAATTTTGTTAAACTCGAGTCCAATCGAACTAGCAAAAGCATTAAAATCGAACTAACAAAAGCACTAAAACATACGTTTATCACTACTCTAAACGTGCACCATCTTCTGTGTGTTCCCTCTAGTGTTATTATCCCTACAATTTTCATTTTTCGTCCATGCTAATGTGAAGTTGACTAGCTTACTCAATTACTAGTCATTTGACAATAAAAAATATTATCCCACAATTGTATTTATGTTTCAGGAATCATGAATATTTGATACTAAGATATTGTTCATCATTATTGACGTCAATATTCAATTTAAAGAAATATTCGTCATTAAAAATTTTAATCTGTACTTTTATATAAACGCACATTCATATTTTTTGAACGATAGCGTGAACACCAAAATTCTTGTTGAAGAGAAAAAAATTCCTTGTCATACGCAACTTTATAAATCAATACTAAAAAATAGTTGCTCATACTATATACCCAAACATAAACATGTTTGTCATGGTCTTTCTAACCTGCATTTCCCTCTCTGTTTCATGCAGCATATGAGGGTGACTTGCTTTTTTCACTAGTTAATGCCTAAATAACGAAATATTGAGCCCATATCACTCGAGTCACTCAAACTAATAGTAAATACAAACTGCTCAAGTGGCCAGATATCGGTGTTTCTTGCCAAGAAAATCATGCTTTACAGAGCTACTTTCCTACCTTATACATACAGAGTGCACATCCACATTTCTTTTCCCTTGTCCACACAACCTTGAACTAACAAAATAGGTTCAGATACCAGTTTGATGTTTCTTCTCAGGTGACTTCTGGGGGTTGGATAGGGTAATAAGCTGCTCAATTTTCTGTTTCCAAAGTCATGAGAAAAGAAACCGAAATAAATGGAAGAAATAGGAAATAAGAGAATTAGATCAATGAAGAATAAAACAATTAGGTTAATGATATTCCATCTACCTGAGCAATCTATTCTTGAGCTCCATGTGGACATTGTAGTACCTAGTATTTCAATTTTTTTCGTTGTAAACTACCCACCAATTCACATTATTAGAAGGCATTAAGCTCACTCCTTCCATTATGTTCACAGCCCACTCTACTTATCTCAGGACCGGCCATGAGCATAATGTTTTTGACAAATGGATGTCCTGATTTCTTGAAAAGTGACTTGCTAGCTCATGCTTTGCTCTCAATGAAACATTAATGGTTTTGAACAAGATAATTATCAAAGGGCAATGACTAGGCTGCACCTAATCTCATGCATCTCTCCCTTAGTAGATAGTAAAAAAAATATATCAATTCAATTTTTAAAAAAAAAATTGACACATGGAAAATTTTTATTGAGCAATTGGCTAGGCTACACAAAAATAAGTGCAGCAAGTTTTTTCCCGATATCAAATAGAGAGTTGATGGGAGAAAACAAGCATTTCATTCTAATTTAGTTGACAACTACTAGAGACCAGCAGCTATCATTCTCTTGATAAGTATCAATTCCAATTATTTCCTACTGTAGTAACCACAGAACTGATAATACCTTGACTGATCTATTGACTTCTTCCAGCTTCTGAAGTAGCAGTTCCTGAGACAATATACTTCTGTGTTCCTTCGACACATAATGGGATGATCTGGTAGTCTGCAGGATTACAAGAGCTATAAGAATGGCAAGAACTAAGCAAACAAACACAGCTCTATCGAAGCTTGACATCCGACATAAATTGAGCTCTCCTAGATGAGATGGAAAAGCACTAAGCAGAAAGAAATCCAAATATGCACAAACAGAAAGAAATCATAATGTCAATGTCTGTTTCAAGTAACCGCCTAGAATTCATTCAATTCACTTTCTATTATGATTTTGTATCCCTTTAAAGTTTCTTGTACTTTTTAGGATTAATCTCTTTTCATTGTTGGGATAAAAATTGATTGTTTCCATTAAAAAAAAAGAAAAGTCATCTTAGTTTGCATATTCTTAATCCTTGAAGGAAAAGAATTTCCCCAAACGAGAGGAAGTATTTGTAAAGGGATATGATGAGGATGCCTATGGGAGTATCAACCTAGTTGAGATGCTCTGGTGCACCTACTGATCCATAGAACTCCAAATTATTATAATTATCTTGTATCGTTGTATCTTGAGCATTGTATTTTGAATAATAGTCTCTTTTCATTATATCAATGAAAAGTTTGTTTCCGTTTAAAAAAAAAAAAGAAAAGAAAAAGGACATATAGTTTGCATTTTAATTTTACATTTTTTGGGCACAATATGAGTGCCTAAACAGTGGGAATAAAAGAATCCTTATCTCCATAAGGCCTCCATGTCACAGAAAATAAATGAATTAATCTCTGAAACAAGTGGCACCAGCGAAAATTTTCTTGTGGAGGCCCATGGCACCGACACAACTTGGAAGCACTCTTTAAAAGCCCATATCACTTTTATTCTACGGTCTATCCACCATACCAATTGACAGACTTATAGAAACCATGTGTCTATGCCCCCCTGATTTTGACAGCTAAACTGAAAAAGGAATGAAGAAAGAAAAAGAAAAAGAAAAGAAAAGGAGTCTCAAAGCTGGCAAGGATCTAAAGCAAAGGCCAATTCATACCTTGAACCCTCTTGATGGAGATTTTAAAACAGTTGGTCCCTCCATCGATATTGAAGCAAGGATGCTATCTCCTTCAGCAGTTATTGAAGTTCTATTCCAACTCCTGCCAAAATCTTGAAGGACTTTTGAAGCTTCTCTTACAATTATCTGTTGAAATGCAAGAACTGAGCATCTCTACTGACATCAATATAAAGAAAAGCAGTGATAACTGGAAGAACAAAAAGTAAGAGTACTTGTGAGGCGTATATGGGTAATATTAGTAGGATATTAGCAAGGGATTTTATGGGTAATTAACTAGTGTTGTCTTGATTATTAGTAAGGGAAGTTAGAGATCTTAGAGGGTGTACATTTTTGTGAGAGTTCCCATCGTGGAACTTTGGGAGAGTAGCATCTCGAAAGGCAATGGTATATTATAACCGTTAAAAATATGAATAAAATTAAATTTTGAAAGGCCCCTAGTTAGGGAAATAGTAGGATTATTAGAGAATATCAATATGGTTATTAGGAGGGACATATTAGTAATTAGCTAGTAAGTTTGTTAGGACTTTTTGGTTATAAATAGAGGGAATGGGTTGAGAGGAGGGTATGAAGAATTTTGTGGGATTTCCTTTGGGGAATTTGGGAGAAAATTCTCAGCCCTCTAGAATGTGTTGAGGTATATAGTAATTTCTTTATCGATATTGCAATATAATTCTATCTTTTAGTGTTCTTGTTTGTTTTTTGTGTTCTTGAGTGTTCTTGTTAAGAGGAATCCTAACAAATTTACTGTAATTTGTCAACTTAAGTTTTTGGGTTGATCGGTAAATTAACATGGTATTAGAGAAAAAGGTCCTATGTTCGAACTTTTGTAATGTTAATTCCCCTCCAATTAATATTGATTTCCTCATGTTGGGCCTTTTACAAATCTTCAAGCCCACAAGTGACGGGAGTGTTATAACTATTGGTATAATTAAATTTAGTGTAACTCATCAACTTAAGCTTTTGGGTTGATTGGTCATTTAACAATAATTTCCCTTGATATTGAAAAATATTTACTATCTTTATGTTTTTTGTGTTTCCTTTCCTCTTCCTTTTTACGTGGTATCCTAACAATTGGTATCCGAGCACATTCTTCCTTGGAAGATTGGAAAAAAAATAATAAAGGGCTAAAAAAATTAGAAGAGAGGATGGATGGTTTCGAGAGACATTGTTGAGATCAAAGGTATGTTGCACAGTCCATGTATGAAAGTATCGAGCAATTGATGACAAGAATTCGCAAAGCACCAGATTTTAGGAGAAGAGCAACATAAAGCCTTAGTAATGAAGGTCAAATCCAAAATTTCCAGTGGTAAGTTCAAAATCTCATCCTCCACCGTGGAATGTTCTTCGCAGAAATTGAAAGGCAACGAGTGGGAAGGGAAAGTGGGTGATCTGAAATGCTCAGATTAAAGCAAAGTCTCCCTAGAAGAAGGATGAGAGAGGACGCGAAGCTAATGAAATCCCCGGGAACAAAAAATGTGCTATTGAAAAAAAAAAATGGCAGAGGGATTGGTCTGTAGCAACGCTGAACCAAAGATGAAAAAATCTTTATCGATGTAAATATCGATAACTTGAATTTACGGATATATCAATGAATA
Source organism: Benincasa hispida (assembly GCF_027475165.1). Taxonomy (NCBI): domain Eukaryota; kingdom Viridiplantae; phylum Streptophyta; class Magnoliopsida; order Cucurbitales; family Cucurbitaceae; genus Benincasa; species Benincasa hispida. Next base: position 87,725,496 of record NC_143489.1, on the reverse strand, counting down.
TTATGGAAATATCACGAATATCACCGAAATTTATATATGTAAAAAAAAAATTGTGAAATTTTAGTGAAATTTTAAAACAAACTTATTTAAGTAATAAACTATGACTTCAAGCATATAACTCAATAATTAGAAGTCAAATATGATTAGTAATGGAATAATAGATAATAGTGAAGACCGAAAAATGAATATCTCATGATAAAGTCTTAGTTATACATATAAAAGGTTAAATACAACGTTTAATAGTAAGATGAGTATCTAGGAAGTACTAGCCTCACATTCACATAATTTATTTGATAGTGATATTATTGCTCACAAGTTGTAATATGTTCAAAATTTCCAACATAATTGGACGTATGTCATACATGAGTATCAATGTCGATCCCAATGATACCAGTAAGAGGATAAGATATACCTTGGATCAAACCATATTCCATCTAAATGATGAGCGAAGATGCTCTGAAGAATGTAGAGTGGATCATTTTCTTCATCGCCCAGCTCAGCCCCCAACCTCGAGCAAATCTAGATAGTCAATAGTTTTCTCAACCTTGTCTACTTCAGCGTGCATATCCCTTATTTTCAACTTCATAATATACAAGCAGAAAACTATGGAAAGAAGCAAAACTCACATCAATTTATGTTTGAGGTGAAATGATGTGAAAGTGAATGAAGTTAAAATATAGGTTCTTTTCTATATATATTATTTTTTTAGAAATCAAAGTTTTGTACGGTAAAAACAAAAAAACAAAATTCACATTAATTCAAGTTTGTTGTGAAATGAAGTGAAAATTCAATAGAAAAAAGTTTGAATGAGATTAAAACATACAATATAGTTCTTTTTTCAAATTGTATTGCTTGGAAATGAAAGTTTTAGATGGTGAAAATAAGCAAAATTCAAATAAATTCAAAAAGTTCAAATGAAAATATAGGTTTTTTGTGGGGATTTTTTTTTTTTCAAATTCAGTCTTGGAAATGAAGATTTTGGACCGAAGAGGCTGAAAAAAGTTAAATTTTGAAATTGGAAAAAGTTAGAAACTGAAAATTGAGAGAAAAAAGCGACAGTCGACAGCTAGTGATATTTGGGCGATATATCTGCAATATTTTGGCAACTTATCTACAATATTTTGGCAGTACTTCCATGTTTTTGTAAATATATCAACGATGTATCAACAATATTGGTGATATTTCATGGATATTTGAGAAAAAAGATGTTATCCCCTTATATCGCTATCAATATCAGAGATTTAACAATATTTTAGCGATAAATAGATGAAATATCGCAATTTTTTCCACGCAGAGGCAAAAAGTGGTTGGATGTAAAGATCAGGGGTGTTAAAAAATCGATTAGATCCAACAAACCAAGCCGAGTCGAACCGAACAAATTGGTTTGGTCCAGTTTTCTTCAAATTAAATGGCTATTTGGTTCAATAGCAAAGAAAATTGAAAATTTCGGTTTGGTTCCCAACTCACTGTGACAAAAATCTATTATTAATCAAATCGAAATTATATATATTGTCGAAAAAGGGTTGGTTTGCCCTAGGGGTTTATTTGTAATTCTCTTATGGGCCTAAGGCTTCCTATCTGTCTATTTATTTGAGCAGTCTTTCTGTATTTCTGTGTGACTTAATAATAAGATTTGATCGTGGTTTTTTCTCCCTGGCCTAAGGTTTTCCATGTAAATTAGTCGTGTGTTTTTTCCTTCTTCTTCTTATATTTTTATCATGGTCTCAGAGCCAGGGGATGAAACTCTAGGCCATAAAACCCTAGCCACCATTGATGAGTCTCCTTCGACGACCAATTTTGAGATAGCAGACACGATTAAGGAAGCTGTCCAACAATACCTAGAGACCGCCTTACCTCGCCTTCTTCAACAAATGAGTGCCACCGGAACGACAACCCAATCCATCGATGGACAGATCGGATCGCGCCCAACCAAAGAGAATCGGCGTCCAAATCTGAGCGATGCCCAGCCTCACTTCAGCTGCGGACCCATCGATCTCCCAGGTGCAGATGGTGTTGGGCGAACAGATCCGATCGCAGCCCAACCTTCCTCGAATCCAGAACAGTCGACGGCGATCAGATCTGTCGACCTTCTAGCAGCTTCCGCGCACAACAGGCCGGTAGATCTCCAGCAGGCTTCGCACAAACCAGACGAGAGCTCACCAGATCGATCAATAACCCTAGGGTTCGAAGCCGTGACGACTTTTCTGGCTCAACTAGCCGCGGCCTCGTTGGTGGGTTTTCTAACCAGTAACTTCCAGTGGTAGATCGGCCGGTCCTCTCTGACTGCAATGACGCCAGTCTGGTCGCTTTTCCGGCGAACTCTCCGGCAGGTCTGACCGGGGCGTGTTCTGATGAGATTAAAAGCAGATTTCTTTTCCTCCAACAACAACTCGCGGATTTTGGGTCGGTTCTTGGTACAAACTCAAAACTTGTTCAACCGGAATCGTCCAATTTACAACTAGGCTCCGAGAACTCGGTAAACTCTTTCCATTCTTACCTACTACAAATTTATTATCTGAATCAATAGGACACTCTGCAGGAATTATTATTGGAGAAAAGTTGAATGGCGAAAATTATTTCTCCTAGTCTCAATCCATCCGAATGGCTCTGGAAGGAAGACAGAAATTTGGCTATATAACTGGGGAGATAGCCAAACCTGAACCCGACAGTCCCCACGAATGTATCTGGAGAGTAGAAGATTCATTGCTACGATCAGTTCTGGTGAGTAGCATGGAACCTCAAATTGGCAGACCGTTACTTTATACAGCGACTACCAAAGAGATCTGGGATGCAGTACAACAATTGTATTTGCAAAAGCAGAATGCATCCTGCCTTTATACCTTATGCAAACAAGTCCATGAATGTAAGCAAGGAGTTATGGACGTCACGTCATACTTCAACAAATTATCCTTGTTATGGCAAAAAATGGACTTATGCCGTGAGATTATATGGAGATGTACACATGATGGAACGCAGTATTCCAAACTTGAGGAAGCTGATCAAGTGTATGATTTTCTAGCTAGGTTAAATCCAAAATTTGACGGTGTTCGCAGCAGGATCTTGGGTCAATGTCCTACACCATCACTGAGGGAGGTGTGCTCTGAAATACGCCTCGAAGAAGACAGGCCTAAGGTCATGAATATTTTAGTAGTTACGTCTACTGAGGCTGCTGCTTTTGCCACCAAGTCATCTGGATCAGACTGTGAGAAGAAACCTCCACCTATCTGTGAGCATTGCAAAAAACCATGGCACACGAAAGACCAGTGTTGGAAGCTTTATGGAAAACCTCCAAATTACAAACATCGTCAGTCACAGAACAAGGCTGGTCCGGTCAGCGACTCGACGAATGAAAAGACCTCGACTCTGCCTCAAGCTGACAGTCAGAGTAACTTAAGTGTTGTTGGGGTCAGTGCAATTGCACACTCAGGTACGACTCAGTCTTTTGGTTTTATTAGCATTAATGGTAAACGGCCCTGGATTGTGGACTCTGGAGCAACAAATCATCTGACCGGGTCTTCTGATCATTTTATATCATATCACCCGAGTGCCGACAATGAAAAGATTAGAATCACAGATGGGTCCTTTGCCCCTGTAGCAAGGAAAGGACATCTTTCTCCATTTGATGGTTTAATATTGTGTGATGTGCTGCATGTTCTTAAAATTTCGTATAACTTACTATCTGTTAGTAAAATTACAAGGGACCTGAACTGTCAGACTGTTTTCTCACCCGACATTGTTTTGTTTCAAGATCTGAGCTCGGAGACGACGATTAGCATTACCCGGCATGATAGGGAGTTCTATTTCCTGACTGATGAAACTTCCTTTAAGGATGGTTATAGGACTAGTTTTATTTCTTTGAATTTCTCTACTATTGAGACCAATTTTATGTTATGGCATTACCATCTGGGACATCCCAATTTTCAATATATGAAGTATCTTTTTCCACATTTATGTCATAATATTAATATATCATCCTTACAGTGCGATGTGTGTATCTGGGCTAAACAAAGTTGTGTTTCGTTTCACTCTCAACCTTACAAGTCGTCCAAACCGTTCAGTCTTATCCATAGTGATGTCTGGGGTCCCTCACCAACCACTACTCTATAGGCAAACGGTGATTCGCCACACCAGATTGACCTGGGTCTTCCTTTTGACCGATAAGTCTGAGGTGTCCTCTGTTTTCCAACAATTTTATGCGATCGTAGAAACCCAATTCAACACAAAAATTGCCATTTTACGGAGTGACAACGGGCGTGAATTCATCAATAACTCTTTTCGGGACTTCCTGGTATCTAAAGAAATTATCCATCAAAGCTCGTATGCCTATACTCCCCAGCAAAACGGAGTAGCCGAGAGGAAAAATAGGCATCTAGTAGAGGTCGCTCGTTCCCTTATGATATCTACCTCTCTTCCTTCCTATCTGTGGGGCGATGCTATCCTCACTGCAGCCCACCTTATCAACCGCATGCCTTCCCGTGTCTTATCGTTCCATACTCCTCTTGACTGTTTCAAAGAATTGTATCCCAACACCCGATTAATTCCTGACGTACCTCTGCGGGTGTTTGGATGTGTTGTCTTTGTCCATACTCACGGTCCCAATCGTACGAAATTCACTCCTCGTGCCCAGAAATGTGTCTTTGTTGGGTACCCTCTCCATCAATGTGGGTACAAGTGTTATCATCCCTTGTCTCGAAAGTACTTTGTGTCTATGGACGTCACCTTTCTCGAGGATCAACCGTTTTTCCCCGTTAGTCCTCTTCAGGGGGAGAGTCCTAGTGAAGAGGCTAACTGGTCCACGTACTCCATTCCCCTAATGGTGTCGGCTAAACCTGAACATCCTAGCCCTGTTCTTCCTAGTCCTGTTCTTCCCACTAGTCAAGTCCCTTGGATAACTTACTACAAGAAGAATCTCAGGAAGGAAACAGTGTCGCCTGTCACTTCTCCGACTCCAGTTCATGAGTCTGACTCGGTCTCAGTTCCAGGTATGAATATCCCTTTTGTGATACTGATGATTGTGTTGAGACTAATAATTATAGAATGGACAGAGATATAGAGGTTGATGCAAATGATGAGAAAATAGAGGAAATTGATACAAATGATGAGAAAATAAAGGGAATTAAGGAGGATGGAGAAACTGATGGAAAAGACAACACTGAAGAAATAACTCTAGCAAACGAGAATAGTGGAAGGGAAGGTGATTGTGTGGGAAGTCCTTCTAACGAAAGATTCATAAATCAGACGGTTAGCTGCAGTAAGGAACGTAGAGAAGAGGAAAACCGTGATGCATCTCTTGATCTTCCAATTGCCTTGAGAAAAGGGACTAGGTCATGTACAAAGTTCCCTATACATAGTTACATGACATATAGTAACCTATCTCCTGAGTTCAAGGCTCTTACTACCAGTCTAGATACGGTAATGGTTCCAAGTAATATACAAGTTGCCATGGAAACTCCCGAGTGGAAGGCTGCAGTTATGGAAGAAATGAGAGCTCTAGAGAGAAATGGAACATGGGAACAGGTTACTCTTCCTGAGGGGCACAAGACGGTTGAATGTAAATGGGTGTTTACTGTCAAGTACAAATCCGATGGCTTGATTGACAGATACAAGGCGAGACTGGTAGCCAAAGGCTTTACCCAGACCTTTGGTATTGATTACTCTGAGACATTCTCTCTTGTGGCCAAACTCAATACGATCCGGGTACTGTTATCTGTTGCTGTTAATAAAGATTGGCCTTTGTACCAATTGGATGTGAAGAATGCATTTCTTAATGGAGAACTCAAAGGAGTCTATATGAGCCCTCCACCCGGCTTCGAACACCAGTTTAACCATCGGGTTTGTAGATTGAAGAAGTCACTGTATGGATTGAAACAGTCGCCAAGAGCCTGGTTTGACAGATTCACCACGTTTGTTAAAGCTCAGGGGTATGATCAGGGGCATTCAGACCACACGTTGTTTACAAAAAAGTCGAGTTCAGGAAAGACCTCAGTACTTATTGTGTATGTAGATGACATTTTTTCTGACCGGTGATGATACTGATGAAATTATGAGACTTAAAACAAAGATGGCTGAAGAATTTGAAATTAAAGATCTAGGAAAATTGCGATACTTCCTTGGGATGGAGGTGGCTCGATTGAAAGAGGGTATCTCTGTCTCACAACGAAAGTATACTCTAGATCTCCTCAAAGAAACAGGAATGACTGGGTGTAAACCTGTAGACACCCTGTCAAACTGAGTAATGTTAATAATGGAGCCCCTATTAGCAAAGAGAGATATCAGCGATTAGTCGGGAAGTTGATATATTTATCTCACACAAGACCTGATATATCATATGTCGTAAGTGTTGTTAGTCAGTTCATGCAAGCTCCCTATGAGGAACATATGACAGCTGTTGAACGCATCCTACGGTATTTAAAGGGCACTCTTGGTAAAGGTCTTCTATTCAAGAAGTTTAGTAAACGTGGTAAAGAAGCATATACAGATTCGGACTGGGCTAGATCTGTTGTTGATAGAAAGTCTATGTCTGGATATTGCACGTTTGTCTGGGGCAATCTGGTCACTTGGAGAAGTAAGAAACAGGGAGTGGTTGCCAGGAGTAGTGCAGAAGCCGAGTACAGGGCCATGAGTTTGGGGATATGTGAAGAGATCTAGTTGAAGAAAGTATTAACAGATCTTCGACAAGACAGTGAGCTTCCAATGAAATATAAGTATTGCCAACAATCAGATCCAGCACGATAGAACCAAACACGTCGAGATTGACAGACATTTCATTAAAGAAAGACTGGATAATGGGAGCATATGTATTCCTTACATCCCTTCAAATCAGCAGATTGCAAATGTCCTTACAAAGGAGTTGTTAAGATGGAGTTTTGATTACTGTGTCAGCAAGTTGGGTCTGATCGATATTTACGCCCCAACTTGAGGGGGAGTGTCGAAAAAGGGTTGGTTTGCCCTAAGGGTTTATTTGTAATTCTCTTATGGGCCTAGGGCTTCCTGTCTGTCTATTTATTTGAGCAGTCTTTCTGTATTTCTGTGTAACTTAATAATAAGATTTGATCGTGGTTTTTTCTCCCTGGCCTAGAGTTTTCCACGTAAATTAGTCGTGTGTTTTTTCCTTCTTTTATTTTTATCATATATATATTTAAATTAAATAAGCCCAGCCCATATGTTTTTAATTCAAAGAGGCCCAATTCCCACCAGCCCACATCGAATGTCACATGTTAGCCTTCCTTTCTCCTTTGTTCACAGGAAATGATGGTGAAAAAAAAAACTCTAAAATTCTCGTTTCTCAAATCTCACCTTCAGCTTCAATTCATACAGACAGCCACACCCCACTGCCATTTTCCCCTCCAGCTCACGTGCCTTGGATTTTTTTTACCAGCAAGCAGCCTCCAGCCTCCCATCTCCTCCATAGTCACGGGCCATGCCAGCCTGCTGTTTTGTTTGTTTAATAAACTCAAAGCTATTAGTCCGTTTGCACTCAGAAGATTCAACCACTATCCTCACACCAGCCTCCGCCGAAAGCCACAAATCCACTTTCTTCCCTCTCATTTTGTTCTAAAAAATCAAACTGAACCGACGGTTCGGTTCAAAAACCAAAATTGAGGCATATTCTGTTTCGGTTTTGGTTGGTTCAACAAGATTGAAAACCAACATGTTCAATACGGTCTATGGTTATAGTCAAAAATAGACCTAACTGAACCATTAACACCTCTACTAGAGATCATACAGAAGGACACCAACTATGTTTTTTTAAAAACAGAATACAACAGGACACCAACTATGTTATAAGGGAAAAATGGCCGTTTCTGTCCAAAAGTAATTAGGGGCATGGAAACCATTCGTGCAGACACAAGAACTACCAACATACCTAGGAGGGCTGGCCAAAGAGAAGAGAAAGGGTGAATGCAGCGATAACAACTCCAACGATGGAAATTCCAAAGGAAATCAAAGAAGTGTGAGAACGAAAAAATGAAAAAAAAAAAAAAAAAAGAAAAAAAAACACTGGCAGAAAGGGAAGGCTGTGGGCAAATGAAGGTTTTTGGTGTATTCCTCGAGGTAAGCTTTTGAGATCATCATTTTTATGATGATGTATGTCCTCTAACAGATTGTGGAAGCAGCAATAGAGGTGTTGTGTGACAGAGAGGGGCGACTAGATAACGGATGGTCATCGTCAGGCAGCAGATGGTGGAGAAGGGTTTAACGGCGCCAAGAGTGACTAGTATTGTAGATCAAAGAAGAAGTGTGAGAACGAAAAAATGAAAAAAAAAAAAAAAAAAAAAAAAACACTGGCAGAAAGGCAAGGCTGTGGGCAAATGAAGGTTTTTGGTGTATTCCTCGTGGTAAGCTTTTGAGATCATCATTTTATGATGATGTATGTCCTCTTAACAGATTGTGGAAGCAGCGATAGAGGTGTTGTGTGACGGAGAGGGGCAACTAGATAAACAGATGGTCATCGTCAGGCAGCAGAGGTGTTGTGTGACGGAGAGTGACTAGTATTGTAGGATTTGTGGGAAAAAATTGCAGAGAAGGTGAGCACCGGGAGGTGGGTCCAACCGTTGGAAAAAGTTGCAGCAAAAAAAACTAGTTTGGTTTATAGGCTGGAGTTGCACGAAGAAGCCCATTTTTCCTTCTGCAAGTATGCAAGTGGTTTACAAGAATATTGGAGCTAGTTTATTTATTTATTTATTTTTATAAGAAACAATTTCATTGATGTATAAAATTACAAAAGGAGAGAGGAGAGAAGCTCCGGATCAAAGGAGTTACAAAAGACATCTCCAATTGGTCAAAAGTGAATCAAAACTACATGAATGGAATAATTTGGACAATTTACACCAAGAGATAGCAATGAAGATAACATGATCTAAAAAGGGTCGAAGTGTTGAGCTTTGTCACTAAGATGCGGTTATTTCGGTCTTAGCTAATTGTCCACCCTTGGAGAGGCTAGTTAAGTTGAGTCAAACCCTTACTAATCAAAGAAAATTTATAATACCGATCTTACACTTAAGCGGTAGGTCCGAGTCCATCCACAGGGGGCGCGATATTTGTTTTGTTAAATCAATTTTATAATCATAGCAGTAAAGGGGGGCAGTGGGGGGGAGGGATTGTGTGGATAAGAATAAAGTGTGGAATAAAAAGCAAGAAAGTAGACATAAAACAGGTAAGGGTCTATGAAGGAGTGAAAGTCAGAGCAGTGATTTTAGAAGCGATTTATGTACAACTGATTTTGTAAAAGTGATTTTTTAACTATCAAATTTGTTTGGTTTCAAACTTTTAAAAGTGATTTTCAAATACTTTTTTGAATTATTATGTTTGGTTCTAAGAGTCATTTTAAAATTACCAAATTACATTTTATATTTGGAAATTTATTTAACCGATTAATTATAATAAATATATTCTTTTTATTAATATATTTTTTCCATTTGTTTTCAAAATGTTTTTATATAAAAGTTGGCCACCGGTAGTCGTCGAAAAATACGGTAGTTGGAGGTGGCCGGCGGTGGTCACTGAAAAATGGTGATCGGAGGTTTGCCAACAACGGTCACCAAAAAAACAATAGTCAACAATTGGGTGGCAACAGTTTCTTAAAAAAAATGGTCACCCGAAGTTGGTTGTTAGCGGTCACCGAAAAATAGTTGTCAGAGACAGTGGTCAGACGTGGCCGCCAGTGGTCACCGAGAAATGGTAGTCGAAGGCTGGCTCCAGCGACGATCACCAGAAAACAGCCATTGGAAGTTGGCCGGCGACGGTCGTTGAAAAACAGTATCGCTGGAAAATGGTCCCCAGAAGTTGGCCATGGTAGTCATCAAAAAAAGTCGTCGAAAGTTGGCCGACAATTGTTGCCAAAAAGCGGTTGCCGGAAAAAAGTGACTAGAGGTTGTCGGCGGCAGTCTCCGGAAGTTGGTTGATGGCGCTTACCGAAAAACGGTCGTCAACAATTGGGCAGCGACAATTGTTAGTAGTCAGCTGAAGTTGGTCACCAACGGTCGCCAAAAAATAGTCATCGGAGACGGTGGTCCGAAGTGGCCGACGGCAGTCGTTGGGAAACAGTGGTCAGAGGTTGGTCGGCGACTCGCTGGAAAATGGTCGTTGGAGGTTGGTCAGGGGCCATCACCAAAAAATGGTCACTGGAAGTTGGCCAACGATGATCGCACGAAAAAATGGTCATCAAAAGTTGGCAACGATGGTTGTCGAAAAGTGGTCGTCAGAAGTTGACTGGTGGACATGTCGAAAAACGGTGATCGAAGGTTGGCGGCAGCGGTTGTCGAAAGTTGGTCGTCTAGAGTTGTGTATTTAGCGTTATATTCCTATGGCTCCTAAGAAAAATGGGGGTAATAACGTAGCTTGTACCTCAGATAACCGACCACAATATGACCAAAATAGATTTCCCTCCCAAGGTGTTTACGAGCACTTCCAACAACTTGTAGCCTCTAAAATCCTGATTCCCGAGAGAGTAGTTGTCATGGGAGCCAACTACTTTCCCCACATAACAGTTGAGATTGGGCGGCATGGATGGGAGATTTTGGCTAGTCGACTTGAGGCTAGGGTTGCCCCAGTGGTACGAGAATTCTACTCTAACATTCAGGAAGACCAAGATGTCTGTTTGCTAAAGGGGTGTCAGTTTCCTTTTCCTCTCCCTGCATTAACAACGTATACCAATTGGCCGACACGAGGAACGATGAGTACTCCTATTACCTGCCATTGCCTTTTGAGGAAGGCTTAACTGTTGAGGTCCTCTGTGGACTAGGGATCAACTGGGAGCGTACGCACAAAATGCCCATTAAGCTCAAGGGTCAGGACCTACTGGTCTGGAACCAAATCTGGCACGCATTCATTTGCACCAGACTAATGTCAGTCCCCCATCTAGCTAACGTGACCAAGGAAAGGGCAAAATTGCTTACTGTCTTTATACAAGTAGGTCTACTAACGTCGGTAGGGTCATTCGTGCCCAAATCCAACGAGGCCAATGTGCCACCACCACCAGCTTCGGCTTCCCTTGCCTGATTATAGAGCTATGCTACCGATCCGGTGTTGAGATCAAGGAGCAAGAAGAGAAGATGACCCCTAAAGATCCTATTAATAGGACCACCAGCTCCACCTTTCAAGGTTACATGGAGGCGGAGAGGAGAGAGGAGGAAGTTGTGGGCGATGATCAGTAGGAACGAACATCCTCCAGAGGATGTGGCTGAGCAAGAGGCTAAGGAGGAGTCTTTGAGTCTTCGTGCCCTTAGGATGTCTGAGGAGTGCTTGAGAGGGATGCGTAACACCTCTCGCATTGTGCGGCGTATGGATAGATGGTTGAACTCCATGGAGGAACGCCAACGTCTGTACTACGCTAGTGTTGGCTTTCAAGTTGACATTCTGCAAGAGCCGGACTCGCTGGACTTGAATGGCCACTAGCTTTCCCTACCCTTACCTTTTTTGTGCCCGTCACTTTTTTAGTTTTTTGTTTTTTGTTTCTTTTCTTTTTTAGGTTAGTTTTTCTTGGGAGTAGTTTTACTTAACTTCTTTTAGGTATGTTTTCTTTTGGATTGGAATTTTTATTTTTTGTAGGATTACTCTCTTTTTCTCCTTGCATTTCCCAAGCAACCTGCCTCTCATGGACTTCAACTCAAGGAAGGTCTTCTGTTCCCCTTTCATTTTATCCTTCTTTGCTTGCTTGCATGCATTAGGGATAATGCATTGTTTTAGGTTGGGGGTGGTGAGTTGTATGTTGCTTGTGCCCCTTGACACTCATATATGCATCATATTTGTCCTATTTGTGTGCACGAAATTTTACATAAAATTTTCCATTTTTGTTTGATTAGAATGACCTAGGATATGCTTGCATGCTACTTAATTTTGTGAATGAGCATTTAATGAATCCCATTTAAAAATTTTTCTAGCATTCCTTGCCTTCTTGTGCACAAGCCACCTCAGGTTTTTTCTCTTAGGACTTAGGATGGATTTATGGTGCCTATAAGTTCGTTTTCACTCCGAAAGGCTGCCCTACCGGTTGGAGAATGACCTTACTTGCTATAATGTAGTATGAGACTAATGAGAAATAAAAGAGTATTCGCCTGCGGGAAATAAAGAGCAAAAAGAGAAAAAAATGTGATATAAAAAATGTATAAAATATGAGAAGAAAGAAAAAAAGAAAGAAAAAAATAATAATTAAAAAAAGTGATAAAAAAAAAGAGAATAAAAAGTGTTGTGTGAATGCATGGATGGGGTGAAAAGAGCTACCTCCTCCATGATCAGTTAGAACGCTCGCGAGAAAAAGTGAGTACGAGTCCCTATGGTTAGTTGTGTGAAAGTTAGTCCCCTAGGTAAAAAAAAATGTTCTTTTTGTTTTCTGTGCGTGAGTTTCAGGCACCTTAGTCGAAGTCTTACTTTCTTGATTAGTTTTGATTGTTTGAAGACCGGTGCCCGAGCAAGAAGTAGGGGAAAGATGGATGGAGGATGCCATAAGGTTGTCTCGAGTCCCTAGAGTTCACCTAAGTTAGTTTCACACATACACGTAAGGAATAATAGTTTTAAAATGTTCATTAGGTTGAAGTTTCACATTTTTAAGTTTTGTAGCACGTTTGAGAATTGAGGCCCGAGTTAAACTTGAATGCAAATTTTTCTATCGTTTATTTTGTGCTTGTGTTTTTCTCCGACTAGCAAGGTTTAGGTTGGGGGTGGTTTGGTAGCTCTCCAAAATAGCTATTTATTCTCGCCTAAATCATGTTAGTTCTCAGGTATTTAATGTTCTATTTAGTGTTTTTAACTGATAAACGAGCAAAGGAGACCATCGGGGCAATTTGGATGCATTTTAGGTCGAAACAGAGCAAGTAGCAACAAATGGGGTAAAACTGCGATTTTGCCCCTGGAGGGAGCACAGGGCTGCCCTTGCTCGACGCCCTGCGCTACGCACATTGGCAGAATGGTTGAATTGGCGAGAACATCGCGACACTCCACATAATAGGCGTAGCGCAATGCTGCACACGAGGCAACACTACGGCAACTAAAGGCCAGAGTGCAATTGCGCTCAACAGCAGTGCCACTGCATTCGACAGATTTTTTATAAATATCCCTCGATTTTTAGGATTTTTAGATGGAGAAAAAGATGAGGAAGACAGCCCACAGTTCGATTTTTCTTTCTTTCTCACATCTTTGCTTAGGATTTTAATATTTTGGGTTATAATTATGGATTGGAGCATCTTTCTTCTTCTTTCTTTGTCTATGAAGATATTGAGGTAAGTTGTTCTTTTCTTGTTCTTGGAAGTAGACTTATGTAATATCTTCAAGGATTCTTTTGTATTAATTTCATACCATATTTATGCATCTTTGAATCCATTTAAACTATTTAATGTATGTTTTTTGGTTGGATTGACGCCCTTTACCTTGTATGTCGTTGCTAAAGATATTAGACTTGCACAATGTCTTCGTGCATCGTCTACCTTAAATCTAGTAGCAAATATTGAATCTTGTATGCCAAGATTTACAAGCTAATCTTGAATCTTAGAATGCATGATTTGATTAGGTTCAAAGAAATTTGGTTAATTAAGCTTGGGCTTCCCGATTAATTAATCACACAATAGAAACCTAGGGCTTAATGCAAATGTAAACCGATTTTATATGATCGCTTAGGATTCTGTAGGATTGATTGCATTTAGATTAATTAGAGCTTTGCTTGAGGTTTTAATCATTAATCAGGCCACTTGCATGGTTTGGTCTTAGCTGGTTGTCTACCATTGTAGAAGTTCGTTAGGTCGAGTCAAACAAGTAGTTGTGCAAAGCATGATCGATTATGAGGTTAATCAAAATAATACAATGCTAGGAAATTGCATAGGAACCCAATTTACTCCTAAGACTAGAATTTATGATCCGTAATTACATTTACCCGTTTTATCTTTACTTTCTTGCTTTTTCTTCCACATTTTATTTTTATCCAGCAATCCCCCTACATTTATTGCTATAACTACAAAATTGACTTAATGAAACAAATATCGCGCCTCCCTGTAGATCGATTCAAACTTACCACTATTGCTATGTCTTTGTAGTAATAGGTGTAGGATTGGTATTATAAATTTTCTTTGATTAATAAGGGTTTGTGGGTGACGAAAAATTCCCCAACTATCAAAGAGTTAGTCAACCTCCTTTTGATATAAAGGATGATGCCCAAGTTTTGATTCTCTGTTTGATTTTCTCAACAATCAGTGTCCAAAACGAAAGCATTTTCGATTTACCATTTAGTGAAAGCCGAAATTAGGCCAAGAACCAACCTTGCAACCATAAAAATCTGCAATACTCCGTGTCTCAATAGAATCAAGATTAATGCCCAAAATTTTTTACTTCTGATGATTAATGGATAAGCCCGAGCAAGATTCAAAAATGATGATGATGTCAAAAATATGGATAAGCTCGAGCAAGATTCGAGAATATTGGGGCAAGTTTATGCGTATGCATTTACAAAAAAATAAAAGATCTCATTTATTGAGGAACATTTGCCTCACTCTCGTAGAACAAAAGACGATCTAAGGGAATTCTGATGCTCAGGTAAAAATGCTCTCTCCCCTCTCCTCACTCCTTCTCCTGTCCAACCAAATTCCTTCCATCTGGCCATTACTTTTCATTTTTCGGTTAACCTCCATACTTCCCACCAGCTTTTCTCGAAAATTTTCACAAAATGACCCAAAAACCAAAAACCAAAAACTTTTCTATGACTAACCCATTTCTAAAAACTTATCTAAACCTAACCTTTTTGCTATATGAAATACCAGATTTACTAAAACATCTCAAGCAGCCTACTTCTCTTCCTCCTCCAACGAATCCACCAACAAATGTATTCAATGTAACAACATTCCACTAAAGCATTTATTCTCAACTAATATTCTACCAACACTGAATGTTATTGATATCAAGAATGGCGCAAGTAATGGAAGATCACTCTTAGTTATTCAATTTCAGTCGCACTCTCCAACTTCTTCTCCCATTGTTCTCTCAGAGTTTCAAGCCAACATTCTCATTGTCGATTGTGTTCATCTTCGTTCAATTCATTGTCTTTGGATATAGAGCAAGATCGTTCGTCATAACCAAAAACAGAGAGAATGTAAGTGTTTACGAAGTATTTTTCTTCCAAGATCGCTTTCATAAGGATAGATGATCGCTCAACATAATATAAGTGATCGTTTAGTATATACACAATCGTTTATAATCATGTAAACGATCGCATATATACAACTAAACGATCACTTACATTCAATTGGGTGATCGCTTAATAGTGTTTGGGCGATCGCTTACTTTAATAGCAATTCAAATCCAATGTCAATTTTTTGACCATCAGACGCTATTTCGCATCTGTGTACGATTTGCTGGGGAATGGGACTAGTCAGGAAGCAATTATGTTCGAGGTCATATGAAAGGTTGAAGGTCATAAATGATATAACGTGTAGTGAATTAGTCGGTATTCTGCACCAACGACTGAATATCGATCCGAAAATGATTGATATCATATACACATAAAATGTTGTTATAATCTATCGATCTCAGCTCCCCCAATTGACATAGTCTATGTGACCTTAGCTTTGTCTTAGAAGATAATGATGCATCCCAAATATTGTTGTTCGTATTAGTGCCATCAAAAGAAAATGGAATAGACAGAGAATATGTACCAGCAGTGCAATTCGACGATTCCAACCATACCAACCATTCCCACTATGTGTTCACTAGATGAGAACATTGTGCCATGTAACTTGGGGGACGACAGAAATGGAACTTGGGATGGTCACAACATCCAATCGAGATGTACTCCACAGTTTGTGGCTACGAATATGGACAACCTTTAAGACCACAAACATTTCCATCAACTAAAATTCATGTTCCAACCCAACCTATTCTCATCTCACCAGTGGTAGTGCCTTCAGTACAAATACATTCCACTATTCCAACCCAACCATTTGTAAATATACCCAGACCATAGGAAGGCCCATCGTACGACGACCTCATCACAATACCTCACGCTGTCTTAATGACGATATAAAGGTTGGTCAAATTTTCTTTTCAAAACATGATTTATCGGTTAAATTGTCAATACTTGCAATCAAAAAGAACTTTGACTACTGTGTGAAAAAGTTAACAAAGAGCTTCATAACTGTACAGTGTTTGGTGGAGGAATGCAAGTGGCCTGTTCGTGTAAAAAAAAAATGGAAGGAAGTGATTCAAAGTGACGAAGTACCTAAGCATCCATACATGTGCTCTTAAAATGAGAATGAGTAATCATCGACAAACAAAAGGTTGGGTTATTAGACAATTAATCAAGTCCAAATACGATCAAGTTGGTCGAACATACCACCCAAGAGATATAATTGAAGATGTCCAACGAGATTATGGGGTGAATATAAGCTACAGGCGGGCTTACCGCACAAGAGAGTATGCATTGGTGTTCACACGAGGATCGCCCAAGGATCATATGCTTTTGTTAACGCATATAGTGAGGTACTAAGGCTTGCAAATCTGGGCACGATATTTAAAGTTGAAGTAGAAGACGAACAATACTTTATGTACGTCTTCATGGCATTTGGTCCGTGTATTAGGAATTCTTGAACTGCATCTGCCCTGTGATCGTTTGTTGACGGTACCCATTTTCATGAGAGACACAAAGGTATGTTTTTAATAGCAACGTGTATTGATAACAATAACAACATATATCCTATCACATTCAGTATTGTAGATGGTGAGAATGATGCATCATGGACTTGGTTCATGACTAATTAAAGGCTTTGATTGGAGACATTTCGAATTTAGTGATCATATCAGATCGTCACATCTCCATTGCAAAGGCTGTCGCAAGTTTATTCTCTGAGACATTTCATGCCTTATGTATATATCACATTCGAAATAATTTGATGGACAGATTCAAGAATAAGGACATAATCTCACACTTCTATCTTGTTGCCAAAGCTTATAGGATGTCTAAGTTTCAAATATCTTGGGCTAAGCTTCAACTATATCCCAGGGTGATGGCCTATCTTGAAGAAGTTGGGTTACAACGGTGCGCAAGGGTTTATCAAGTCCACTATAGGCATGACAAAATGACGACGAATATAGTAGAATGCCTCAATGGAGTGTTAAAAGATACACAAAAACTTCCAATAACGAAACTATTGGAGCATATCCGTGAATAGCTACATAGTTGGTTCTATGTCCAACGTACACATGGAATGGCATGCATAAGTGTCATATCTAATTACGCAATGGGTGTTCTTAAGGAAGTAGAATGATGTCTAGAAATATCGTGTTTCTCCGGTGAACATGCATACAATTAATGTGGACGATGGATATTTGGGAGGCTTAGTTGATCTTCGTTCACAAACATGCACATGCATGGAGATCCCATGTTCCAATGCAGTAGTTGTGACAGCGCTTCGAAACATTAATGTTCAAACATTATGCGCAAAGTGGTTTACTGTTGAGTGAGTGCTTGCCGCTTATGCCAAACCGATTTACCCCTTTGGATATAAACAAGAATGGAGACGACAATCAAAATTTGAGGACTTCGAAATTCTACCACCAAGGAAGGTACCAAGCATTGGTCGACGTCAGACTGTTCGAATACCGTCTATGGGGGAGGATCCACAACAAATCCACAGATGTTTTAGGTGCAATCTTAGGAGACATAACAAGAAAACTTGCAAACAGACTCAGATAACACTAGGCTCTGGTCCATCTAGGGTACACAAAATATGAGCGATCGCCTAGACTATGACTATCGGATTGTTTAGATTATACTAAGCGATAGTTTAATATTTAATATGTGATTGCTTACCTAATATTAGGCAATCATATAGATGTTAAACGATTCGTTTAGTATATGTTATGTGATCGTTTACATAATATTGGGCGATCATGTAGTTTTTGTTAAGATATCGTGTGGTATCTACTATGTTGTCGCTTACCTGACATTGGGAGACCATTTATGTATTTAGTGCAATTGTACTTATTGTTACACATTTAATTTACTACAAACGATCGATGTGAACAAAGAGATTCAATAAATTTCTTAGTTATCATCAAGAAATTCGGTTAATCTAATAATTACCATAAATATTCCTTTTCAAAAAATAATTACCATAAATATTTATTTGCCCAAAACACGGCTATACACTCAATTATATATAAGCTATAAGATCGAGTATTAAAAGCTATACGATCTAGTATTAAAAGCTATATAATCGATTATATAAAACTATACGATCTAGTATTAAAAGCTATACGATCGATTATAAGTTATAAGATCAAGTATTAAAAGCTATATGATCTGGTATGAAAAGCTATACGTTCAATTATATAAATCTATGCGGTCTAGTATATGAACCTATGCAATCTAGTATTAAAAGCTATACGAACCCTAACCCATGTACTGAAC
Organism: Benincasa hispida; assembly: GCF_027475165.1. Classification (NCBI taxonomy): domain Eukaryota; kingdom Viridiplantae; phylum Streptophyta; class Magnoliopsida; order Cucurbitales; family Cucurbitaceae; genus Benincasa; species Benincasa hispida. The sequence continues at coordinate 87,707,108 of NC_143489.1, read as the reverse complement.
GATTAAACACCTTTTTCCATGGCTAAACATTTAAACAACGACAGGCAAGAGTAATATACCTTTCAGATTACTGGAATGGTGGAGACGGAATTGGAATGAAGCCAAAAATGGATTGAAACACCTAGAGACGATGAGAGAAAATCGAAAGAACTGAGAGAAAGCTTCGCATGGGAAGGAATGTGAAGGATCAATCATTTTGTAAGAGGCGCACTCGTTAAGTGGGTTTCCAAACGAGGTTATTTGAGAAATTTCACATGGTAAAAAGGTCACAAGTAATTAAGTTTTTTAGAATTGGTCAGTCATAGAAAAGTTTTGGGTTATTAGGTTATTTTGTAAAATTTTCCGCTTTTCTCCGGCCATCCCCTCGCCCATCATACAATAGATGTCATTCCAGTCAGTGGAGTTCTTTCAAGCTTCAGATTTCTGGTTCGTAAGTTTTTGTTACGATGGAAGTCAAAAGCTACCATATTGAGAATTACTATTTTTGTCTTTGGAAAGAAAAAGACGATTTCATTTTAGAAGAGTTGAGCAAACATCATCAAAATATTTCCCTTTTAGATTCCATGTTCAACTGGTTGGTTGGAGAAGTGAAGAACTTGCTACATATACCATCTCATTCATATTTTCGCAAAAATGAAAAATGGGATCAAGGGGTCTTACATTTGACCAAATTCAAATCGGAGAAGGGTTGGTTTCTTGCATGTGCTTCTTGGATGCAGGAGGAAGGAAAAATCTTCATATTCCTTTAAGCCATGACAAAAAGGGTTGGATGTCCTTCAGCTCATTCCTCAACAATGATGCAAACTTGTTTTCGGATTTCATCAAAGGCTTTGGAAGGAAAGAAGATTTTTGTTGGATCTAATCCAGAACTAGAAAGGAAAAGATCCTACAAAGAAGTGCTCAAACAAGTTACAAACTCCAGAGGTTCAAAATCAAAGCACACCACTACTAGCGTTGCATCCTTTTGGGTGAAGGAGGAATCAAAAGTTTTGAACTTAAACCTAAATTCCTTGTTTGTGGTATCTCGATTATTTTCTGATGTAATACGATTTAGGTAATTTAGTAAATTCAAAATTAGTTATTCTATCCCACATTTAATTCTCTGTAAATAGAGAACCCCTCTCTTGTATTCACTAGATTTTGATCATTTGAATAAAACTCCCTCATTGGTACTACATTAGTTGCTCATTATTCTTGGATGGAAGTGAAGGAATCCTTGGAAGAATTTTTCCAGACACAAATGTCACTCAACCCGTTCATGGAGGATAAAGACCTTTGAAAGCTGGAAATGATTCAATTCTTTGTGAGAATGTTGGCAGATGGAAGCTGTTTGGAGAGTTACATTTGAAGGGGGATGCTTGGTCGAATAGAGCTTATTTGAGACCCATTTTGTAAGAAGTTATGGAGGTCGGATACGAATTAAATTCTTGCCTTTGGCTTACTGGAAAAGTTCAATCTTTGATGCAATTGAGCAACAGTTAGGTGATTTGGTAAGCATTCCTTCTCAGACACTTAATTGTTTGGATTGTTCTTCGTTGTCGTCAAAGTTGAAAAGGATGTTTGTGGATTTATCCGAGCATCAATGAATTACCATCAACTTTGAAGCAATAGACTCTTGGAACCCTCTAGAATTAAAGCATTTCAGTTTTGTTAACATGATCGAGCATGATTTCTCAAACTCAATAGATCAAGATCGAGTGATACAAGTGTTGAAAGATGAAATGAATATGGAAAGAGATGAGTTATTGAGGTTGGCATGAAATCTGCTATGGAAGCTGAAGAGATGACATCTATGGAAATCGAAAAGACAGATTTCTGATGTCTTCAAACCCACCGTGGAAGCTGAAGAGTTCTCAGCTGTGGAAATTGAAAAGTCATAGTCACGAATTGACGAGGCCTTGGAAGATAAAGAGTTGTTAGTTGTGGAAGTCGAAAAGACACTGTTTGAGATGCCTTTCAAACCAACTTGGAAGCTGAAGAGGTATTAGTTGTAGAAGTCGAAAACACGCGTACACAAATCGAGGTTGCCTCGAAATCCACAGTGGAAGGATGAAAAGATGTCAGGTGTGAAAATCGAAAAGACACCACTTGAAAAAGCTGCCAATTATCTCTCACAAGATTTTAATTCGAATGATTTCCCCAATAAATCATTAAATGAGAAAGAGATAGTTGTTGGTAAAAAGTCTGTTTTAAATGAAGGGAGCACAATAACTGTAGGCTAGAAAAGTCAACATTTCCCTGTCCACATGCTTTCTTTCAGTGCCCCTCTCTCCTCCCCGGGAAAAGGTAAGAAAAAGGCAGTCTCTCTGGAATCCTATCCGACAACTTCAGTCCATCACCATTCTTCTTCTCTAGCCATTAGACTGGGAAGTTGTGTTCGAAAAAAGGAAGAGGGAAAAGCTAACACTGGAAGATGATAATCAGCCTTCAATTTCAATTGCAAAGAGAAAGAGTCAGTTGAAGCTTCTGGTTGTCTAACTCCACTCCCTTATCATTATTCAAGGCAAAAAAAACTTCCCCAATTTTCACCAAGATACATAAGATTAATTATGATGCAGTAGAAATTAGTTGTGTAAAGGCTCAAGTCCCTGGATTTTCTTCCCATAATTTGGTCCCTCTAAATTGGTGAAGCCTTCCCTGGAGTTTACTCAAACTACTTTAAAAAATCCAAATTCTTCAATTTCAATTCAAAAGATGCACCCCTTGTTATTCTTCTCCAAAAAAAAATCCTACTTCTCAATATGAATTCGATGATGATTCTTCAGTTATTATAAGGTGCAAAGAAGAGGACTTTGAGTGTGTGCCAGAAACTCAATCCTCAAAAGAACATTGTGAGGAAGCATTGAATGGTCTTTTTCAGAGCTCAGCTGAGAAATCAGCGTTGAAAGCAAAGCAAGTAAGCTTTACTCCTTTGTCTCCTTCTCAAATTCCTTTTAACCTAAAATCGATTGCAAAAGTTTTGTGGAATTTAGTTAGATTAAGTTTTTTCACAGTGAAGATCATCTCATGGAATACAAGAGGGCTTGGGGACATTTCTAAGAGGGTTTTCTTCAAAAGCCAAATCTCTGACTTGGTATTTTGAGGAAATTGAGGGGATTGTGAGGAATTTCTTTTGGGAAGGAATAAATGGCAGCATAATCAATCACTTGGTTAAGTGGGTTTAAGCAATCACAACACGGGGGTCTGGGCTTCGGTGACTTAAAAAACAGGAATTTATCATTGTTAGCAAAGTGGGGTTGGAGATATACTCACGAAGAAGTTGCACTTTGGTGTAAGGTGGTGAACAGCATACATGGAAGTGGTTCTCTTAACTGGCACACATCCCGTAATTTTGGTAGAAGTTCCAAAAGCCCTTGGATTATTATTTCTCAAGCATGGTTGCAAGCTGAAAAGTTTGCTTCTTTCAAACTTGGTTGCGGCACAATAAATCTCTCTGGAATGACACATAGCTAAATTCATCTTCATTGAGCACTTTATTTCCAAGTATGCTGAAGGCTGATGAGCTGCTGGATCTTCAGAACGTATTGGCAGTCTTAGTGGGTCAAAAAGATGTTGAAAATCAAGTTAAAGGAAGCTGGAAATTGGAAGCTTCAGGTCAGTTTTCTGGTTATTCTTCGTTCAAGCATCCAGCTGCCTCCTCCCCATGGTCTCAAAGGCGTACAAAGCTTTGTGGATTTCAAGTTGTACAAGAAAAATTATCATCATAATTTGAGTTATGAGTTTTAGAGCTCTAAATTGCTCATAGTGCCTCCAAAAAATAGCTCCCATACCGTCAATTTGCCATTTGTGCTTGGAAATGGGGAAGACTGTCAGCATCTATTCTTTGAGTGTGGATTTTCCAAAAATTTTGGAGAAGTTTTTCTCTCTGTTTAATTTACAGTGGATGTGGTGCATTGCTTTCAAGGAGAATGTAATTCAGACTTTAATGGGGCCTTTTTAAGAAAAAAAACCTCTTCCTCACCTTTTGTGGGTGAATGGAGTCAAAGCGATTATTTGAAGAATCCAAAGAATTTTTTTGGTTTGAGCGTTATAAAATTGCTCGAGTCAAAGCTCCTTGGTGTTCACTTTCCAAATTATTTGTTGATTACTCTATTCTAGCTTAATTTGGTTTGCATTTATCTCTTTTCATCTAAGCTGTTTCGGTTTGTTGAAATATTGGTATGGTTCGTTATACTCTTGTATTCTCTCTCGTTGTTAAGCTTCCTTTTGTTTTGTATCTTGTACGAAGAACATTAGACTCATTTCCTTAATTCAATAAAAAAAGTCTTGTTTCCGTTTCAAAAAATAATAATAATAAAAGATCTTATGTTTGTTCTTTATATTTTAGGTTTATGTTTTTTTTTTTTTTGAGTTCAGGTATTTTGTTAGTACTTGTAATGATTATGATACAGCCTATACCTTAAGGACAATGTGAGTTTTGAAGGTCCAAGTAATTCAAGAGTACTAGTTAAGGCCTTACGGGTACATAGGTAATATTAGTAGGATGTTAGTAAGGGATTTTAAGGGTAATTAACTAGTGTTGTCTTGGTTATAAACAAGGAGAATTAGAGATCTAAGAAGGTGTATATCATTTTGGTGAGAGTTCCCATTGTGGGACTTTGGGAGGAAGCAACCCTCTCAAAAATCTACAGTATATTGTAACTTCTCTTTATATTGCAATATATAACTATCTTTGTGTTCTTCGTGTGTCCTTCAATTTTCTAGTGGTATCCTGACACAATTTACAAAATTACTATTGAATTGTTCATTCTTGAAAAAGAGTTAACAGAGGAATACAAACCAACCTTTCTCAGGAGACCTGGGTTAGAAATCCCTTGAACCTGCAGATCATCAACAGGAGAAGCTTTTCCACGTACTAAGTTTTCAACTCTGAAGGTATGGATTCCGTATATTGACTGTAAGCAACCTACACAGAAGAAGACACTGTTTTTTCAACACATGCCCATAAGGTCAAATTAACTATTGAGTACATTCAAGAATTAAAATAAAATATAAGAGTGGAAACGTCATGTTTAAAGAGAGAGAGAGTTGTTCACAAGGATCTTCATGAGATCGCATATTGTAGTCACCATATGCTCATAGAACTCGGTTCAATATTATCAATTTATTTAGAATAGAACATCCAGGTAGGCCTAAGCCTCAATTTTATTTATCGACGGAGGAAGTATTCAAAAGCTTCCCAATCTCTCCCAATTTCTCAATAGAGACCTATTACATAATGATATTCAAAAGATACCCCCTTCTCATACTCACCCTCTATTTATAACGGCCCTTCTCATAACAAACAATATTTCACGGCCCACATACTAACAACCTACTTCATGTATTTCCTCTCTTATGCCTACGTATATACCCTTTTACCCCTGGGGTCTATCATTACTCGCCCCAAAGAGCCACCTTGTCCTCGAGGTGGAAGTCAGGGAATTGAGACTTGATCAAGTCAACTTGTTTATGTTTCATCTTCAAGTAGGTTGTTCGCCCATTGAATCAAAACTTCCAGTACACTGTCCTCATTAGGAGATTGGCATAGACCCAAAACTGCTTCTGGCGTAACGGCCACTGATAAATTGGGCGCCACCGACGGTGGAATGGGAAAAATCGAAAAAAATTTGTCCCCACAGCCTTCCTCAACACGGACACATGAAATATGAGATGAATCCCGGAGGGAAAGTAAGACGATACGCCACTGGCCCAACCCGTGCAATAATTTGAAATGGACCCACAAAATGCAAGGCAAGCTTTCGATGAGTCTGCTTACTGATGGACGATTGGCAGTACGGGCGAAGCTTCAGATAAACCCAGTCATTGACTTCACATTGCACATCGCAATGTTTAGCATTTGCTGACTTAATCATGCGCCGTTGGGCTATCATTAAGGAGGCCTTCAAATCCCGAAGCTTGACATCTCGCTCATGGAGTAATTGATCAATCTCATGCATCACACTAGACCCTTTTTCATACGACACAGGAGGTGGGGGTTGTCTATACACCACCTCAAATGGTGTGACCTGTGTGGACGAACGACGAGCCGTCTTATAATTAAATTCTGCCCACAGAAACCGTTTATACCAATATTTGGGTGTGCCCATGGCGAAACAATGCGAGTATGTCTCAACACCTCAATTGACCACCTCCGTTTGACCGTCGGTCTGTGGGTGATAGGCAGTGCTCCTCCTCAACTATGTTTTTTTTTAAAGGGAAACAAGCCTTTATTATTCATTAAAAGAGAGTACAGAAGACGTGTACTTGAATTATAAAGGCAAAATAACTAAGAACTACGAACTAAGGATCAGGAGGCGCACCGGGGCATCTCAACTAGGTTGACACCCCCTTAGCGCCATCATCATATCCGAACCAACAAATCCAAGAACTAAGACAAAGGAAGCCTTACAAAGCAACCAAAGAGAGATTAAGAACAAACAAACAAAAACTTCTTAAACAGTAGCTGCAATACATAGGAAATCGAAAACAAAAAACCCAGAAACACCACCACAATAGGCTGAAAAGCAGTCCATATAAAGGCATAAGTTCTTCCCAAAATACGCTCATGAATATTTTATCGCGATCAAAAACAATGCTTCCTGGGCATCCATGCAGTCTTACAATATCTCGAACAAATACAGCAGCAACAGAAATCGCATTAAAGGGGTGTTTTAGGGGAATAAAGTGAGCATACTTGGACAACCGATCAAGGATGACCAGAATTGTGTGGTGTTGAAATTAGGATTTTGCGCTCTAGGGGCAATTTTGTCTTTTTCATTGTACCCTAGGGTTTCCCAGTTCTCTATTTAAGTTGTTGGTCTACTGTATTCCTTTGTATCAGTTTTCTAATAATAATTCCCTTATCCCATGGTTTTTCTCCCTGATTAGGGTTTTCCACGTAAATTCTTGGTGTGCTATTTTATTTTCCCTACTCTATTTTTCATCATGGTATCAGAGTATGGAGACAAAACCCTGGCCACCATTGAGGAAAATCCAACAGGAGAATCCCAAACCAATAACCCAAATATAACCACTATTATCGAAAAAGCCATTGATAGATACTTCCAAACCCTTCTTCCCCACTTTCGTGAAGACCAGCCACCGCCGCCCTACCCACCGCCGGCCGTCCCCGTCGCACTAGCCGCCGCCTTCGAAGACCCAACCAACAGCCGCAAAAACCCACTCGAGTTCTGTCCGACCGCTACCAATTCGAACCAGTCGCACGCAGATGAAGGAGGTTACCCGGTTCAAACGTGCGCAGATGTGGTCGATCAGCGACCAGCCACGCGAAATCCGTCCGACCAGTCCTAGACGCTGCTGACCGACACCGTGGAGCACCGATTTGCTATACCCAGCACCGACTGGTCCAGATCCGCGATGCCTGAGCTCTAATCTGCTATACCCAGCACCAATTGGTCCAGATCTGTGATGCCCGGCGCCGATCAGTCAAGTTTCCGTCCTTCGGGAGTGCCGTCGGCCTTCTCCTCTCAGATCGGAGCCTCATCCCAATCTTTACCGCACCAAAGGATAGATGGAAGAAATATGGGTACTTTCCAACCGGGTATGAGCAACCGAATGGGGCAGTTTTCGCCGATCATGGATGAGTTTGGAGGGGACGAGTCTTCATCATACCACCAGGACCAAGGAAATATAATCCAAGATCAAGTTACCCAGTTGTAGTTGCAGATTAAACGACAGAATGAGATGTTTCAACAGCAGGTTGCTGCTCTTGGGGAAGCCTTGGGATCGAAATCCAAGATCCAATCAGATCTAAATCCATACCCTGAAAACTCAGTAACTTCGTTCCCTACTTACTCCTCAAATTTATGTTCTGGAACTATAAGCAATTCTTCTGGAATTATTATAGGGGAAAAGTTGAATGGTGATAATTACTTCTCTTGGTCCCAATCTATTAAAATGGCTCTTGAGGGCCGTCACAAATTTGGATATCTGACAAGTGAAATACCAAAACCAAGGATCGGTGACCCCCAAGAGCGAATGTGGAAAGGAGAGGATTCTTTGTTGAGATCAATTTTGATTGGCAGTATGGAATCTCAGGTTGAAAAACCTTTATTGTATGCAGCTACAGCCCGTGATATTTGGAAGGCAGCCTAGAAACTCTACTCCAGGAGACAGAATGCCTCACGTTTATATACTCTACGTAAGCAGGTCCATGAATGCAAACAGGGAACGATGGACGTTACTGCTTACTTTAACAAGCTAACTCTGTTGTGGCAAGAGATGGATTTGTGCCGTGAGATGATTTGGAACTGTCCTTGTGGAGGAGTGTTACATTATCAACCTGAAGAAACGGATCGCGTGTATGACTTTCTTGCAGGACTCGACTCTAAATTTGATACAGTGCGCAGTCGTATATTGGGGACTAGACCTATACCATCCCTAATGGAAGTCTGTTCTAAAGTTCGCCTGAAGGAAGATAGGTTGAGAGCCATGAAATAGTACACCTGTAACACCAACAGATTCCACTGCTTTCAAAACATCAGGCCCTGTACAAGATAAACAGAACAGTAAGCCGCCCCCAATGTGCGAACATTGCAAAAAACCCTGGCACACTAAAGATCAGTGTTGGAAACTCCACGGCCGACCGCCAAATGGTAAGAAACGACAGCCAAGTCGGGCTCTTGTAGGTGAATCTGTTATTGAAGATACTCAGATTCAGAACCAGGAAACTACTCAGAACACTACTACAGTGGGTGTAAGTGCAATCGCCCATACAGGTACTTTTCAATCTTTTGGCCTTGTGAGTATAACTGGTAATAAACCGCGGATATTAGACTCAGGAGCCACAGATCACCTCATTAATTCTTATAATCAATTTTTATCTTATCAACCTGGTGTTGGAAATGAAAGAATCAGAATTGCAAATGGGTCCTTTGCTCCTGTTGCTGGAAAAGGACGAGTGTCACCCTTTGCCGGTTTAATACTCCAAGATGTGTTGCATGTGTCAAAAGTGTCTTACAATCTGTTATCTATTAGTAAACTAACAAGAGATTTGAAGTGTCGTGTTAGTTTCTCACCTGATGATGTTGTTTTTCAGGATCTGACCTCGGGGATGACGATTGGCACTGCCCGGCATGACAAGGGACTCTATTTCCTTACTGAAGAAGCTTCCTTTAGGATATGTGATAGGACTAGTTTGTTTTCTTCTCATTTTTCCATTTCTGAAACTGATTATATGTTGTGGCATTATCGTCTTGGCCATCCTAATTTCCAGTATATGAACTATTTGTTTCCTCATCTTTTTCGCAACATTAATATTTCTAAATTGCAATGTGATGTGTGTGTCCAGTCAAAACAGCCTCGTGTTTCTTTCTCATCTCAGCCCTATAAGCCCTCTAAACCGTTTATTCTATTCCATAGCGATGTCTGGGGTCCTTCACCAGTCACTACCATAACTGGGAAGCATTGGTTTGTAACCTTTATTGACGATCACACGCGTCTAACCTGGATTTTTCTTCTGACAGATAAATCAGAAGTCACTTCAATTTTCCAACAATTTTACAATTCTATAGAAACCCAGTTCAACGCTAAAATCGCTATTCTCAGGAGTGATAATGGTCGAGAATATCTTAGTAACACCTTACGTGAATTCCTTATCTCCAAAGGTGTTGTCCATCAGAGTTCCTATGCGTACACTCCCCAACAAAATGGAGTGGCCGAACGGAAAAACCGTCACCTGGTTGAAGTTGCCCGCTCTCTTATGTTGTCAACCTCTCTTCCCTCTTATTTGTGGGGTGATGTTATCTTGACAGCAACCCATCTAATAAACCGCATGCCATCCCAGGTCCTAAAATTCCAAACCCCATTAGATTTCTTCAAAGAGTCTTACCCAAACTCCAGACTTCTTTCTGATGTACCCCTTCGTGTCTTTGGTTGTATGGTGTTCGTCCATACACACGGACCTAACCGTACCAAGTTTACCCCTTGGGCACAAAAATGTGTTTTTGTAAGGTACCCTCTACATCAACGTGGGTACAAGTGTTATCACCCTCCTTCCAGAAAATACTGTCTCTATAGATGTAACTTTCTTCAAAGATCATCCATTCTTTCCCAATGGTTCTCTTCAGGGGAAGCATTCCAGTGAAGAAACCAATTGGGGTCCCAGCCTTTCTGCCTTACCTGAACCTGAACCCATCCTTAATGTTAGTGTCAGTACCAACGCACCTATCCTCCCAACCAAACAAGTCCCTTGGATCACATACTATAGAAAGAATCTCAGGAAGGAAATAGCGCCACCTGTTATCTCTCCGACTCCAGTTCATGAGTCTGAACAGAGATCAGTTCCAAGTACTAGTAGTCCTATCCCTAATCACGATAATAAATGTGATAAAATTGATGCTTGTGTTGAAAATGTTGAGAGCAAAAGCAAGGAAGATAATGTCAGCAAGGATGTGATTGAGGTTGATGATGGTGCAGAGACAGATGAGTGTGTGACTCTTGAGGACATGGTAGAACCTGGAAAAGAAGCTTCTCTTATTCCCACTGGAAAAAATGTTGAGAGTGGGAAAATAACAAAACCGGAGGGAGAATGCAATATGTCAGAAGAAAATAAAGATAGAGATGAATCCCTTGATCTTCCGATTGCCCTAAGGAAAGGTACGAGACCATGTACTAAATATCCGTTGCAGAGTTACTTGTCCTATAGTAATTTATCTCCTAAGTTCAAGGCCCTCACTACAAACCTAGACACAGTGGTGATACCAAACAATATACACACAGCATTGGAAAGTCCTGAATGGAAAGCCGCAGTTATGGAAGAAATGAGAGCTCTCAAGAAAAATCATACATGGATCAAGTCAATCTTCCAAATGGTCATAAAGCAGTCGGATGTAAATGGGTGTTCACAATAAAGTATAAGCCCGATGGAATTGTTGACAGATACGAAGCCAGATTAGTGACCAGGGGTTTCACTCAGACGTTTGGGGTTGATTATTCAAAGACCTTTTTGCCAGTTGCAAAGCTAAACACAGTTCGGGTCCTCCTATTTATTGCAGTTAATAAGGATTGGCCCCTTCACCAGCTTGATGTGAAGAATGTCTTTCTCAATAGAGAACTAGAAGAAGAAGTCTATATGAGTCATCCCCCAGGATTTGAGAAACAATTTGATCACCGAGTTTGCAGATTGAGAAAGTCCTTATATGGGCTAAAACAGTCACCATGGGCTTGGTTTGGCAGATTTACTATGTTTGTAAAGTCGCAAGAATATAAACAGGGTCATTCTGATCATACTCTGTTTACTAAAAGGTCTGTATCCGGGAAAATCGCAGTTTTGATTGTTTATGTTGATGACATTGTTATTTCAGGTGATGATACCTCAGAGATTGACCGATTGAAGACAAAGATGGCTGAGGAATTCGAGATCAAGGACCTTGAAAAACTAAGATACTTCCTCGGAATGAAAGTAGCTCGATCAAGAGAAGGAATTTCAGTTTCCCAACGGAAGTATACTCTGGACCTGCTCAAGGAAACAGGTATGACGGGGTGCAAACCGGTTGATACCCTTATAGAAGCAAATGCAAAGTTAAGTAATATAAGTAAAAGTGTTACAGTGAGTAAAGAAAGATATCAATATTGTTGGGAAATTAATATATCTATCTCATACTAGACCCGACATCTCTTATACAGTGAGTATGGTAAGTCAGTTCATGCAGTCACTATACGAAGAACACATGAGGGCAGTAGAGCGCATTTTGAGATATCTGAAAACTTCTCCAGGGAAAGGCTTGATGTTCAGGAAAACTGAAAAACGATGTATCGAAGCTTACACCGATGCTGATTGGGCAGGATTTATAGTAGATAGAAAATCAACATCAGGATATTGTACCTTTGTGTGGGACAATCTTGTTACATGGAGAAGCAAAAAAAACAAGGTCTTGTTGCCAGAAGCAGTACTGAGGCAGAATACAGGGCAATGAGTCTGGGAATCTATGAAGAGATCTGACTTGAAAAAGTCTTGAAAGACCTTGATCAAGAGTATACCAGTCCAATGAAACTCTACTGTGATAATAAAGCAGCCATAAGCATAGCAAACAACCCTGTTCAACATGACAGAACAAAGCATGTGGAGATTGACCGACACTTTATCAAGGAAAGACTCGATAGTGGCAACATTTGTGTTCCTTATATTCCCTCCAATCAACAAATTGCAGATGCCCTAACAAAGGAGCTTCCCAGACAGTTGTTTGACGCATGGATGAGCAAGTTGGGACTTATTGACATCTACGCCCTAATTTGAGGGGAGTGTTGAAATTAGGGTTTTGCGCTCTAGGGGCAATTTTGTCTTTTTCATTATACCCTAGGGTTTCCCTGTTCTCTATTTAGGCTGTTGGTCTACTATATTCCTTTGTATCAGTTTTCTAATAATAATTCCCTTATCCCGTGGTTTTTCTCCCTGATTAGGGTTTTCCACGTAAATTCTTGGTGTGCTATTTTCTTTTCCCTACTCTATTTTTCATCATGTGGAAACCCTCAGATTTGGGTAGGCCTTCAATGAAATCCATTATGATGTCATTCCAAATTTGCTCAGGAATGGGAAGACCTTGAAGAAGATTGGTCGGTGATAAAGTTAGGTACTTTGCTTGTTGGCACACGGTACATTTGGCCACAAACGCCCATACTGAGCTTTCATTCCTGGCCAATACACTTCGCGGGAAAGACGATACGTTTTCAAAGCCCCTTGATGACCCCCCACTGGACTGTTATGGAACTCGACTAACAATAGTGAGACTATTGGTGAGTTTGCCAGAAGGACCAATTGGCCATGATAAGTCAACTACTCCCCATTAACAACATAACCCTCAGGGCTGGTTGATTATTGAGTAAAGCCTGCAAAATTCCATTAAGGGCATCATCTTCTCGAACTTGATCTACAAACACAGACGTGTTAATCCCACCTACCACACTCAGAAATCCAAATTCTATTGTCGGTGGTAATCTGGATAAAGAGTCCGCTGCTGAGTTATCCAATCCCTTCTTGTACTCGATGGTAAAATCATAGCCCATCAGCTTCGCAATCCATCTTTGATATTCACCCGCGATTACTCCTTGTTCGAGTAAAAATTTAAGGCTACGCTGGTCGGTTCGGACCACAAAGTGCGTACCTAAAAGGTAAGCCCGCCATTTCTGAATAACGATTACGATGGCCATGAGTTTTCGTTCCTATGCCACTTTAAACTGGTGTGTCGGTGGTAGAGCTTGACTAAAATACGCTAATGGTCATTGATTTTGCATCCACACGGCGCTCACGCCAATGCCAGACACATCTATTTCCACCACAAATAATTGAGAAAAATCAGTTAATGCCCAACACAGGTATTGACATCATGGCCAACTTCAGACGTTGAAATGCCTCCTTTGTCTCTGAACTCCATGTGAAGCCCCCTTTTTTCAGCACTTGAATTAAAGGCAAGGCAATATAACCGTAATTAGCCACGAACTTACGATAATATCCCGTAAGACCCAAGAATCCACGTAACTCCTTAACATTCTTAGGAGATGGCCAATTCATCATAGCCTCTAGTTTTGTCGGGTCAGCTGCTACACTCTCAGCAGAAATAATATGGCCTAAATATTCAATGCTTATGGCTGCAAATTGACAATTCTTGAAGTTCACCACCAACTGATTATCCCACAGAAATTCCAACACCAATTCCAAATGTGTAATATGATCACCCAAAGAGGGATTGTATATCAGAATATCATTTAAAAAAAACTGACACAAACTTCCTCAAATATGACCAAAGGATATCATTCATGATGGACTGAAATGTGGGCGGTGCATTCTTCAAACCAAATGGCATTACTAAAAACTCGTAATGGCCTTCGTGAGTTCGAAATGCAGTCTTATGAACATCGAACGGTCGCACTCAAATTTGATGGTACCCTGCTTTCAAATCAATCTTAGAAAACACTAGAACCCCAAACAATTGATCGAGTAATTCATCGACAACAAGGATCGGATACTTATCTAGAACAATGGCATAGTTCAACGCACGATAATCAACACAGAAGTGCAACTGCCATCTTTCTTCTTCACAATAACACTAGGCTAGAAAATGGGTTGCGACTAGGCTGAATTACTCCTGCTAAAGCATCTCTCAGACCAGTCGTTCAATTTCATCATTTTGAAATTGTGGGTATCGATACAACCTTACATGCACAAGATCAATAGCATGATCATATGACCTCTCTGGTGGCAATGCTCCCAAAGGTTCAAATACGACTAAAAATTTTTGCAACAGCCCTGCCACAACACTCGGAATATTAACCAAGCCACTAAGTCTCCCCTCCTCTATATCAGTAACCCCTATTTGTTGTTCCATGGTGCTAAGTTCAATCAGCATACCTTGGTCCTCCTTCCCTAAAGACTTCATCATTGATTTAAGCGAGATTTATGATTTAACCAAACTTTGATCTCCACACAAGTGCACGAGGCATTCCCCGATCCAGAAATCCATCTCTGATAATTGATAATTGAATTGGATTTTCCCTAGTGTTTCCAGCCAAGTGACTCCCAAAATAACATGGGCACTGCCAAGGGGAAAAGGTAGAAAATCATGTATAATAGATAATTCAGAGATAGTTAAGAGCACATCTCGAAAAACTCCTGCAGTTCGGATAGTCCCACCCGTCCCTAACACGACACCATACCCCTTAGATGGCAATACCCCGGTAGTTTCAGCTCAGCCACCACTTCCTCAAATATGTTGGGTGTCGCACCTCCATCTATTAACACGACAACCTTCTTTCCACGAATTTCTCCTTTAATCTTTAACGTCTTAGGAGAGTCAATCCGGCCAAATAGTTTGATGAGAGATATACTATTTCCGCTTCCATAAAGTCCGTAGCTTACCCACCTTCCACAGACTTCAACATCCCGTCTAATTCCTCCGGATAATCTCCTAGGTCCTCACTTTCTTAGACGACGAACACATTCAACTCACCCTTAGGGCATTGATGCCCAACACTGAATTTCCCATCGCATTTGAAACATATCCCCTTATCCTTCTTACTTTGCATCTCACTATCGGTCAATCGACGATAAGGAGCCGCTGAAGGGGTGTATTTGCCCCCAGAAGATCGAGCCGACAGGGAAATTATCAAAGTCGAAGACATTACTGAACTCCGATGAGGGCTGATTGTAATAATGCGAGCTGAGTTATTTGTATTGGTATTAGCATTTGAATTGGAATTGGGCCCATTTGTACTTGAAGTAGTCGGCCCAGTTGACCCACTCTTGCTTGTAGCAGTGGGGCTGCTCGACACCCCTTTAATTCTTTTCATTTCAATTGTCAAATCATCCTCCATGACTTAGGCCAACTCCAACTTGGCCGTAAGGCCCACTTGGTTTAGCTTTCTCATTTCACTCTATATATTTTCCTTAAGCCCACACATGAACTTGCTTTTTTAGGGCTTCATCACTCATGCCCTTAAGGCCCACCAAAAACTGCTCAAAACGTGGTTGATATTTGATAGTTAATAGAAATACAAGTTACTATAGCCTTTTACTTAGAATTATGAGGGTTGATGAGCAGAATATGTGTTGATATTGATAAGAATTCGTGTGAAAAAATGAGCTTGCATCAATCAGTGCTGAAAATTTTCGCTAACGCTATATCACGCGTTATCTTGCGTCAAAATGTCTATTTTTGTAGTTATCGCAGGAATCGATCGCATGCGTTGATCCCAGTCCATTGCAAAGTTGATCGCATGCGTTGATTTTCATGAAGACAAGTTCGTCGTATGGAATGCTGCAACTACAGAGTGATAGTCGTGATAGAGGATGATTGTAAAGTGGATGGGATGCATTAATACTTCAAAAGACACAACCATGATGCATACCTCAAGAGTGTCAAAGAGATAAGGTCATGATGACATTTCACCCACCGCGACAAGAATGACAGTGATTCAGAGTGGGATTACCAATGTTGTCGGCATTTGAGCTCTATAAATAGAGCCTTGGAGCCCAAATTCAAAGCATCAAAGTCTCTACCTTAGGCAGATTCTTGTGATCACAGATGAGAGCATGAGTAGACAGTCTTTGAGAATTCTTCATTCCCACAACCCTTTCCGAGTGACGACCGAAGCTTCGCCAGAGATAGAGCTCGAGAGAGAGACTACTCCACCACCCATCCATGACACCACCGGCAGCCTTGACATACATCTGATGGAAGCAAAAGATTGCCTACATCTAGTCTTCCATCTATCTTCTTACCTTTGTATTGTATTACATTTTGGCTTAAGACATTAATACATTTTGTAATCAATGCACTTCTTTAGTTATTTCAACACCATGTTCATCATCTTCTTTTACTTCATCATCTTTCACTTTCATTGCAATAAGTTAAGTGTAGATTGCAAGAGTTATCAAATACTCAATCATGCGGCCTAGAGATAGGACGCATGTAGCAAACCACCTAGAGGTATGCGTCGCATAAGTATAGTGAGTCAATCCTCTTTGCTTAGTGCGAGACTATCACAATGCTTGTCTATGAGTTGAGTAACTATTACCAACTGCCTAAGAGGGTAAGTAATGGAATTTGTTAAGCAAAGTAAGCAGTGTTCCTAGAGATAGGAATAGTCTTATGCTCAACGTAACTATGCATTATAGAGATATAAGCATGTGGCTGACCACCAAGAGGTGTGCGATGCGCGGCAAGCTGGGATTACCCTTGCGATCAACTTAACGACTTGGTGAAATTCTATCCCCCAACCCTACTCTTCTATGCATCTCATTACACGTTAACAGTTGCCGCATCTCTACCAATTCTCATAGTCAAACTTAAATTGCTCAGTCTGTTTAGCTAGGAGTAGGAGTAGCTAATGTCTAATTGACTTCTTTCTTTTTACTTTTATTCAGCGCCTCAAACACATCACTTTACAAACATCTTTTAGTTATAAGTCCCTGTGTTCGACCTTGCGTTTTTGTTATACTTGGCGAGAGGGCAAGAAAACTTATGGCAGGAACGCATGGCCATCGCAAACACGATTAACACATACCGTATATCCTTTAGATTATCGTGTGATCATCGCATATACCCATATCGCACATTTTGTTTCATCAACGCATGATCAATGCATGACCATTCGACGCATATCAACATCAAAATCAGAAGTACATTTCCTCGCACCAATATTTCCGAACATTCGTCTCCTGCTGCAGCTTCATCAACCGCACGTGTTTATCTCCTTGGTTCGACGGTCAAAAACGTTTCCACAACAGCTGTCGAAACTCCACCCAACTCTCTATTTTAACACAATCGTCTTGCTATTGGTACTAGTCCAAGGCTTCCCCCTCCAAGCATAGAACTGCAGCATCCAGCTTATCCTTTTCTATTAAGCGATTCACCACAAAATATATTTCAACCCAATGTAGCCACCCATCGACATTCCACCTCCCTGTGAGGCATCCAGTAGTATATGAGAGGAAGAAGGGTAAGAGATGAAGTGTGGACACTGAAACAAAGGGAAGGTACCAACAAGGGGGATCACAGGAGAAACAAACCATTAAAGGGCGACTGTGCGTTGTGAAGATATGCACGGAAGGAGAGGACCAGTGATTTAGGGTATTTGTAGAGTTTTGGAAGGGAGAGTAGCAGGAATGTTTTTGGGAGTGAAACTCTTGGGAGAGACGTCCTCTCGAATTGCCAATTATCCTTTTCTTTATGCTTCCTATCGTCTTTGCTTACTATCGTGTATTTCTGAGTTAAAAACTCTTGTTTGAACTGTTGAAATGGTGTTTTAGCCCTAAGGGCGTTTTAGTCTTTTTCTTAGTGTCTACTGTCTAGGGTTTCTCTCAGTTTGGTTATTTATACCTGTCCTGTGTTGAGTACTGTGTATCAAAAAATTAGAAAGAATAAAATTCTCTTATCGTGGTTTTTCTCCATAATCTAGGGTTTTCACGTAAATCTGTGTTTGTTTCTTCTCTTCTCTTTTCAATATGGTATCAGAGCATGGTGACGAAACTCTGACCGTCATCGATGAGAACAAACCAGAGACTCCAACAGCAACCTCCATTGGAACAGGGGGATCCATGAACGCTGAAGTTGTCGCAACCATACGAGAAGCCGTTGAGCATTATTTTCACGCCGCGTTGCCTCAACTCCTCAGATCCATGTCAGATCCAAACTCCAGTCGGTGGACTTCCTTAGCAGACCCGACCAACAGGGCTCACAGACCCGATCGATGCACGGACCCGAGCTCCTCCACGACGCACGGACCAACAGAGCTCACAGACCTGACCCGACCAGCGATCGATTGATCGAAGCCTCGCCATCCGCAACCTAGCCGATCTCCCACGCACGATTCCTCCTCCGATTCAGCGCGACCCATCTGATTTGCCACGAGTTCTTCCTCAGATCCCGCTGATGCAAGGAAAGCCGCCAGCCCCGGAAGTTTTTGCACAGCCCGATTTCACCTCTGCTCGTGATTGCCGATCTTCAGGCGACCTTCAGTCTCTGTTTGCGAGTCAACCGCCAGCCCTAGCACACATACCAAATCGTTCCTCTGCTGCGTGGATGACCCATTCTTCTCAACCGGTTCAACCAAACCCGGTCCAGTCAAACCAGTATAGTCATCCAATTCCCAGCCCTTCTTTTGGTCCTTCCTCTAGCCAAAATGAAGCTACTTTTTCATGGATTTATGGGCAAAACCAACCTATGGCAAATTTTGGTGGAACCGTTGGCTTTGAACAGTTGGCAAACTTACAGCAGCAAATATCGACTCTTAGATCCACGACAAGTCCTACAACTGGTTTTCATCCCCATCCACATTCAAACCTCTCTTTATGCTCAGAAACACCGGTAAATGCTTACTCTACTTTACCTGTAGCAAATATTACGTCCGGTTCTGTGAGAAACTCTACAGAGATTTCTATTGGTGAGAAACTTAACGGCCAAAATTACTTCTCTTGGTCCCAATCGGTGAGAATGGTCCTTGAGGGACGTCACAAGTTCGGGTATCTAACTGGAGAAATACAAGACCAAACCCTGATGATCCCCAGGAACGTATATGGAAAGAAGAGGACTCTCTTCTTTGCTCAATTCTGATAAACAACATGGAACCCCAGATTGGGAAGCCACTTCTGTACTCAGCCTCCGCTCGAGATATTTGGGAAGCTGTCCAGAAGCTCTATTCAAAGAGGCAAAATACCTCATGTCTTTATACCTTAAGGAAACATGTTCATGAGTGCAAACAAGGGACTTTTGACATAACGTCTTATTTCAATAAATTGTCCCTGTTGTGGCAAGAAATGGATTTGTGTCGCGAAGTCGTGTGGAATTGTCCTGTCGATGGAGTTCAGTACTCAAAGATTGAGGAGGCGGACCGGGTGTATGATTTTCTAGGTGGCTTAAACCCTAAATTTGATGGTGTCCAAAGTCGGATTTTGGGACAGAGACCAATACCATCTCTGATGGAAGTATGCTCA
This sequence comes from Benincasa hispida, assembly GCF_027475165.1. NCBI lineage: Eukaryota > Viridiplantae > Streptophyta > Magnoliopsida > Cucurbitales > Cucurbitaceae > Benincasa > Benincasa hispida. The sequence goes on along the minus strand of NC_143489.1, from coordinate 87,687,679 downwards.
GAAGTCAGGTTGGAAGAGGACAGAACCAGTGCTATGAGTGGCACTAGCATCAACCACTTAGACTCTGCTGCATTTGGGGCCAAGTCCTCGGGACCAGAAAGCAACAAACAGAACGGAAAGTCCCCACCAATCTGTGAGCATTGTAAGAAACCGTGGCACACCAAAGATCAATGCTGAAAGTTACACGGTCGCCCATCGAATGGCAAGCGACGGCCTGCGAATGATAAATCTAAAACCGATCGGGCCCTTGTCAGTGGAACAGGGGATGGTACGTCATCAATCACCAGCCAGGTAGAGTCAATTATGGTTGGAACCGGCAATGTCGTGCAATCAAGTACTTCTCAGTCTTTTAGCTTCTTGGTTGAAGGGGATGAATCGTGGATTCTTGACTCAGGAGCAACAGACCACCTAATTGGATCATCTAATCAATTCCTCTTTTATTATCCAAGTGCGGGAAACGAGAGAATATGAATTGCAGATGGGTCCTTTGCTTCCGTTGCTGGGAAAGGTCACTTATCTCCTATTCAAGGGTTAATTTTACAGAATGTCTTGCATGTGCCAAAAATATCTTATAACATGCTATCTGTCAGTAAAATAACCAGAGATCTGAATTGCAATGTCGTTTTCTCATCGAACAATGTTTTGTTTCAGGACCTGAGCTTGGGGAAGACGATTGGCACTACCCAGCACAATAGAGGGCTCTACTTCCTCTTAGAGGATGCTTCCTCTAGGAGTTTATCTAGCACTTGTTTACTGTCTTCCCTTAGAGGGTGTTTGATAAATGGGTATGAGTTGAGTTGAGTTGGGTGGGTATTTATTACCCATGTTTGTTAAGCCCATAAAGAAAACCTATGGGTTATTAAAACCCCCCTTTTTACCCACTCAAAACTCTCCTTTTTTATCCCTCAAAACTAGGACCTTTTATATTAATATGATTGTTTTCAAAACTTATTATATTAGAGAAATATTAGACCTTTTATATTAGAGAAATATTGTTGTTTTGCTAGAAGTCGATGGTTGAGGATTGGATTAATGTAGAGGTCGAACGTTGAGAACTCGATAAACAAAGAAAAACTTGGAAACAATGTATATTAGGGTTGTCGTAGGTTGAAGTTTCGACATAAATAACTCGACAAACAAAAAAAATTTGAAAACAATATGTATAAAGGGTTGTACATAAGTCGAAACTTCAACCCTGTACAAGTGAAATCTCGCTAATTTTGTGATGAGGATCTCGCTCTAGAAGGAAATCTCGCTAGAAATGTGGACTGAATCTTGCTAATTTTGTGATGAAGATCTCACTCTAGAAGGAAATCTCGCTAGAAATGTCGACTGTTGAAATGCAGAGCACACAAATGGGTAGACTTGCATCGTGGCAAAATGAGAAGTATGAGCTAAAAGCGAGATCGTTGAGAGCGAGATCATTGAGATCGAGACCAACGAGATCATTGAGAGCAAGATTTTGAGCGAGAAAGTGGGAGAGAGCGAGATTGGAGAGAGCAAGACCAGTGAGAAAGTTGGAGAGAGCGAGAGTGGAGAGAACGAGATTTGAGCAAGAAAGTGGGAGAGAGCGAGAGCAGCCTCATGAGCGAGATCCTCCTCATGAGCGAATCTCGCTAATTTTGTGATGAGGATCTCGCTTTAGAAGGAAATCTCGCTAGAAATGAGGATCTCGCTCATGAAGATCCTCACAAGCGAGATTCTCCTCATGAGCAAGATCCTCATTGTTTTTTTTTTTTTTTTATGGAAATATGTTATTTCTATTTACTTGACTTTATTATTTGTATTTACTTGGCTTTACTACCAACGTGGTTGCTACTTACTTTCAACTAACACTCAAATTAATTTCACTCTTTAATTAATGAGGTTAAATTAATTTCACTCTTTAATAAATGAGGTTAAATTAATTTCACTCTTTAATAAATGCACCCAACTCTCTCCAACAACTACTTCTTTCTCCCTATTCTATTTATAGATGACTTCCCACTCATACGTTTTATATTTCCACTGTCTTTCTCCACTATATTTCCACTGTCTTTTTCCACGTTTTTTATTTCCACTATCTTTCTCCACTAAAAAAGGTATGCTTTTGTTGGTTACTCTTTAGTTCAATTTATTTTATTTTTTTTTTTTGGTTACTTCTTAGTTCAATTTATTTTATTTTATTTCTAATCTAACTATCATTATTTTGCGTCTCTTGTGGGGTCTAAACTAATTGCACAAATCATTCCTAATTAGTTTGAGGAGGTTTGTTATTTTGAGGTTAAGAGTATCTCCCTTTTTTTAGGACTTTTTTTTTTTTTTAATGGAAATATATTATTTGTTAATTGTTAATCACATTTTTTTGAAATACTAGTTCACAAATTTTTTTATTAATGGTTGGCGACATTATATTTTTTAATCTGATACTTCTCAAATTTTTTATGAATTATGGGTGAAATAGTACTATTATGTAATTTTTTTTATCTAATAATAAGTTCATTTCAATGGGTGAAAAACAATGAGGATCTCGCTCATGAGGAGAATCTCGCTCTTCTCATGAGCGAGATCCTCATTGAGAAATAACATCATAAATCTAAACTATAACCCAATATGCCCAATACCGACGCTTGACATCGTTTGCTATTCTTTCTTAAATCATGAAACATAATCCGCCAAATACCTTACCCTTTCAGGAATAACTTGCGTATCCCTTTCCCTATAAAGATGGATACTGTTGAAGACCTCTTTTCGATCATGAGAATTATTTCGCACTCTCAAATACAGTTGTTCATAACACTAACCACGTTATTGAACAACTACCGAAGGATAGAGAGACAACCGACATATGCTAGGCACTGCATTAGGCAGTTGACCTTCTTTCGCCTAATTTACGAGAGTGACTTGGCATGTCGTGAAAGCACCCGAATGGATAGACGTGCCTTTACGATTCTATGTAATATGCTACAGTCGACTGGTTGTTTGGAACCAACAAGATGTATGGACGTCGAAGAGATGGTTGTGATATTCCTACACATTCTTGCACACGATGTCAAGAATCGAGTAGTACGCAGAAACTTTTCGAGGTGTGGTGAGACAGTTTCGAGATATTTCAACGCAGTTCTTAGGGCAGTCTTACAACTTCAAACTGTTTTGTTAAGAAAACCAGAACCGATCACAAATACATGTACCGATGGAAGATGGAAGTGGTTTCAGGTACAAAAAGTACTCAGTTTTTTACATGAATACGTCATAAATATGCATGCAACGATAGATTTTTTTTTTTTAATTCATTCTGATCACTTGAGAGAAACAGAATTGTCTAGGTGCGTTAGACGGCACATACATTAAAGTGAATGTTAGTGTCGTCGATCGACCTCGATATAGGACGAGAAAAGGGAGAGATTGCCACAAACGTTCTTGCGGTGTGTGATCAAAATGGGGAGTTCGTCTTCGTTTTGCCAAGGTAGGAAGGGCCTACAGCCGATTCAAGAGTTCTTAGGGATGCGGTTTCGCGACCGTACGGATTGAGGGTTCCAAAGGGTATTATAATAACCGTATACGTTATTTAAACATGCGTACCTGCCACAACACATGTGCATGACATTTCGAAACGTGTACAGGATACTATTACCTATGTGATGCTGGATACCCCAACGCTGAAGGATTCTTGGCGCCGTACAGAGGGGAACGATACCATCTCTCTGATTGGCGTGGAGCAAGAAATGCACCGACAACTGCAAGAGAATTTTTCAACATGAAACATTCTTCAGCAAGGAACGTTATCGAGCGAGCGTTTGGGTTGCTAAAGGAACGGTGGGCTATTCTTAGGGGAAAATCATTCTACCCAATACAAGTCCAATGTCGAACAATAACTGCATGTTGCCTTATTCACAACTTGATCACAAGGGAGATGGGAATCGGTGCAATGCTTGACGTGCCCTATGAGGAGAATTCTACATCAGTTGGTCTTGATGGGGATCATATTGAATTTGTTGAATCATCAGAGGAATGGACCAAGTTCAGGGATGACTTAGCAATCGAAATGTTTACTCAATGGCAAAGAGCCTGATTATTCAATGTTCATTGCTTACTTTTCTTTTACTACTGAATGGAATTTAATTATGGAACATTCTAAGTATGTCGTGAAAATGTTTTGTGCCAAGACTCTGTGTGAACAAGTTAAATTGGAACATATAATTTCAGCAGTTTATCCTTTGTTTGTGCATGTGTTTAATTTATAGCATCTTTTCATTCAATAAACGTATGCATGCAACATAATGACAAGTAATGGTAAGAGGTCTAAACACATATGGTTGAAGGGGGAGGACGCTAAGTTGGTGGAAGCTCTATTGTATTTGGTGGAGACCGGTTGGAGGTCCGATAATGGGACGTTTCGACCAGGATACCTACAACACTTAGAGCGAATTCTGCATGAGAAAGTGCTTGGGTGCGCACTGAATCAGAACACCATTGAGTGTAAGGTGAGGAGTTTGAAGAAACAATACAATGCAGTATCAGAGATGTTAAGTCAGTCGGGGTTCGGCTGGAACGAGGAGTTCAAATGTGTCCAGGTTAAGAAGGAGATTTTCGATCTTTGGGTCGGGTAAGATTCTAGAAAAAAAAATGTACGGATACGTGTTATAATATAAATATTAATAAAGTGTATGTATATCAATGCAGAGTCATCCCAATGCGAAGGGGATGTGGAATAAGTCATTCCCACATTACGATGACCTCTCCATCGTATTTAGGAAAGACAGATTAATAGGACAATCAAGTGAGGACCCATACGTGATGGTTTGAAGATGAGATTCGACTTGGATCACAAGACTGTCACACCCCTGAGGTTCGCCAGACAGAATCACCATTAAATCAAGATGAAATAGATGAAGAGCCAGCAGAGCAATCTACAGGTAAAGCAAGTGTACCTACCGAGTCATCTCGAGGCAGTAAGAGGAAGAGGTCATCATTCCAAGCTGAAATGATCGACATCATGAGATCGACTGTTGAAATACAAAGCACACACATGGGTAGACTTGCATCATGGCAAAAGGAGAGTATGAGCTGGAGTTCGAGCGTCGGAAGGAAGTAGTAAATGCCATATACAGCATTGATGGCCTGGATGAGGATGATCAGGTCACCCTTATTGACCTCGTTGTCACAGACATTCAGAAGACAGATTGCTTCCTTGCAGTACCAGAACACGTACGGAAGAGGTACTGCCTCCGTCTACTAGGAAGAAACATGTAGACTGACCACACCCTTATATTTTGTCTATAGTTCTTTTGGATAACAGCAAATGGACAATGGACTGTCATGTCGAAAAAAATGTTAACTTTTGCATACTTGAAAATATGTAATTTTTGTGTTTGTAAATATAACTAATATTATAAGTATCGAAAGAACATATTTTGTGAATTTTTTTTGGATATATATACATACAAACATTCAATATGAAATATATATACCTTCAATATATATACATACAATATACAATATACCAATTAATTGAGCAGCAATATGAAATATATTTTGTTGGTATGTTTTACCGATTGAAGAGAATTAGAATTATTACAGTTTTTGAAAAGAATATATGAAAAATAATCTATTATGTTCTACAAATTGAGATCGTCCAGTTTATGTCATAAATGATTTGAGAAAATACGTGTATATTTGAAAATTAATCGACAATAGCAAAGCATAAAACTAAAAAAATAAAAGAATGAAATAAAAAACAAACAGAAAAAAATAGAACTAATCTCATTCACCAAAAAACTGCATCAGATCCTCCAACTCAACTCAACTCAACTCTGCACAACAAACACAGATAATTTAACTCTCCATATAATAATTACCAACTCAACTCTCTACTTTTATCACATACCAAACACACCCTTACTATTTCTGAAACTGATTTCCTATTATGGCATTTTCGTCTTGGACATCCAAATTTTCATTATATGAAGTATTTATTTCCACATTTGTTTCGTAATGTTAATATTTCATCTTTATCTTGCGATGTGTGTATTCGTGCAAAACCTCGGGTGTCTTTTACTTCCCAGCCTTACAAACCTTCTCAACCTTTCCACCTAATACATAGTGACGTGTGGGGCCCATCTAATATCACAATCGTGACGGGTAAGCGGTGGTTTGTCACCTTGATAGATGATCACACTCGTCTTACATGGGTGTTCCTTCTTACGGATAAGTCCGAAGTGACTATAGTCTCTCAGCAATTTTACACCACTGTCGAAACCCAGTTCAATGCCAAAATTGCTATCCTTCGGAGTGACAATGGCCGTGAGTTCGTTAACCAATCCCTCCGTGAGTTTTTAAACTCTAAAGGTATCATCCACCAAAACTCCTATGCCTATACACCACAACAAAATGGGATGGCCGAATGAAAAAATCGTCACCTTATTGAGGTTGCTCGGGCACTCATGATCCCTGCGTCCTACCCTCGTACCTATAGGGAGATGCTGTACTCACTGCAGCCCATCTCATAAATCGAATGCCTTCCCGAGTTCTCAAGTTCCAGACTCCCTTAGCCCATTTCAAAGAGTCATTCTCTTCTACCCGTCTTTTCCCAGATGTTCCTCTTCGAGTGTTTGGTTGGGTATCCTTTCCATCAACGTGGCTACAAATGTTATCAACCGTCTTCTCGAAAGTACTTTATCACCATGGATGCCACCTTTCAAGAAGATAAACCTTTCTTTCCCGTTAGTCCTCTTCAGGGAAAGACTTCGAGTGAAGAGGCTAACACGTCATTCACTTATTCCATTCCCGTAGACTTGTTTCTTGAACCCATTCCTGACACTAATAATCCTGGCCCACCCATTCCTGACAATCCTATCCTTCCTACAAAATAAGTTCCTTGGATAACCTACTATCAGAAGAATCTACGAAAGGAAATAGTTCCCCCTGCTGCTCCGCCGGAAGGTGTTCAAGAGTCAGAACCAAAGCCAGCTCTAGGTAACCATACTTTTGATAATAATAACTCTATTGAAAGTAATGCAGTGAACACTGACGATGCAGCGAACCTTGGCAAAATTAGGGAGGATGAGAGTAATGAATTTCCCCTTGATGATGTTCAGGAGACTGAAAATGTGCAACAGATGAAGACAGAGGAAAAGGGTAACAAGACTAGTGAGATTGATGCTACCCTAGACTTACCAATTGCTCTACAAAAGGGAACGAGGTCCTGCACCAAGTACTCTATGAAAAGCTTTTTATCTTACAGTAGCTTGTCAACAAGATTTAAGGCCTTCACCACTAGTCTGGACACCGTGACAATTCCGGGAAATGTGTACAAGACTCTGGAAATTCCTAAATGGCGAACCGCAGTTATGGAAGAGATGCAAGCCCTCAAGACCAGCAAAACATGGGATCTAGTTGCTCTTCCTAGAGGTCACAAAACAATCGGGTGAAAATGGGTGTTCACAACCAAATACAAGTCTGATGGAACTCTCGACAGATATAAGGTCAGATTGGTTGCGAAAGGATTCACTCAAACATATGGAGAGGATTACTCAAAAACCTTCTCGCCGGTGGCAAAACTCAACACTATTTGGGTTCTTCTCTCTGTTGCTATGAACCTAGACTGGCCTCTACATTAGTTGGATGTAAAAAATGCGTTTCTAAATGGTGAGTTGGAAGAAGAGGTTTATTCTCCCCTCCTCCAGGGTTTGAAGCACAGTTTGGGAGTCAGGTTTGCAAGTTAAAGAAGTCTTTGTATGGTCTAAAACAGTCCCCTAGAGCCTGGTTCGATCGCTTCACTACCTTTGTCAAAACCCAGGGGTACATTCAGGGTCACTCTGATCACACCCTGTTCACTAAGAAATCAGCACCAGGAAAAGTAGCAGTGTTAATCGTATATGTTGACGATATTATTCTATCAGGGAATGATTCTGTAGAAATTGACAAGTTGAAATAGAAGATGGCAGAAGAGTTTGAGATTAAAGATCTTGGTACTTCGAGGTATTTCCTAGGCATGGAGGTAGCAAGATTAAAGGAAGAGATTTCAGTGTCTCAGAGAAAATATACGTTAGACCTTTTACAAGAGACTGGGATGACTGGATGTAAACCTGCAGATACTCCGGTTGAGGTTAACAGTAATCTAGTAAATTCAGTAGATGACGTCCCAGTGAACAAGGAAAGATATCGACGACTTGTAGGGAAGCTGATATATCTCTCACACACCAGACCTGATATTTCATATGCTGTGAGTTTGGTAAGCCAGTTTATGCAAGCCCCGTATGAGAGACACATGGAAGCTGTTACTCGGATTCTGAGATATCTAAAGTCAACACCTGGGAAGGGCTTGATGTTCAGGAAAAATGATAGAAGATGCATTGAAGCCTACACTGACTCAGACTGGGCCAATTCCGCTATTGATAGGAAGTCAACCTCAGGGCATTGTACCTTCGTATTGGGAAATCTTGTTACATGGAGGAGTAAGAAACAGGGTGTCGTGGCTAGAAGTAGTGCCGAAGCTAAATACAGAGCTATGAGCTTGGGTATCTGTGAGGAAATTTGGTTGAAGAAGGTATTAGATCTTCACCACGAGAGTCATGACCCGGATGAAACTCTACTGTGACAACAAGACTGCCATTAATATTGCTAATAACCCTGTTCAGCATGACAGAACCAAACATGTTGAGATTGACCGACATTTTATCAAAGAGAAACTAGACAACGGTAGCATTTGTGTTCCTTATGTCCCATCCAGTCAACAAATTGCGGATGTTCTGACTAAGGAGTTACCTAGACAGACGTTTGACACTTGTATTAGCAAGTTGGGCCTCATTGATATTTATGCCCCAACTTGAGGGGAGTGTTGAAATGGTGTTTTAGCCCTAAGGGCGTTTTAGTCTTTTTCTTAGCGTCTACTGTCTAGGGTTTCTCTCAGTTTGGTTATTTATACCTATCCTGTGTTGAGTACTGTGTATCAGAAAATTAGAAAGAATAAAATTCTCTTATCGTGGTTTTTCTCCCTGATCTAGGGTTTCTCCGTAAATCTGTGTTTGTTTCTTCTCTTCTCTTTTCAATAGGAACACGATATTACTGGTTGTTGGTTAATACTATATCTCAAGGGAAGTCTGAATACCCTAATTATTGGCATTGGGTGTCTGGTCGGAATGTGTTTGTGTTATTTCTTGTGCAGGTGAACCGGATTCCTAACACTCCCCTTTGAAAATTGGTACCTCCAACTTGCGTAATCGCATGTTGAAGAGGGGAACTTCATGGTTATACGGGGCACAAGAAGCACTAATTGCTTCCCCACTTATCAGGTTTGCGTTCTGAATCACTCTTCCCCTCTTGAACCGATTCCACTACCGCCAATCTTTTTCCTTTATCAATGATCGTTCTCTCTGACGAGTTCATCTCCATCATACTATATAATGCATCGATCCTTTGCATCACCAACTCGAAATTTTTGTCCAATTTTTGTTCTGCCCTAACTCAATTCACTTTTGCTTCGTCAAACTTGGTTGCCAATCCGATCACCTTCTCTCCCAACTCCATCATTCTTGCTTCCATTCTTCCCCCCATTCCAAAAACAACCCCTCTGATACCAAAATTGTAGGCCTAAGCCTCAATTTTATTTATCAACAACAGGGGGAAGTATTCAAGAGCTTCCCAATCTCTCCCAATTTCTCATTAGAGACCTATTGCACAATGATATTCAAAAGATACCCCTTTCTCATACTCATCCTCTATTTATAACGGCCCTTCTCATAATAAACGATATTCCCGGGCCCACATACTAACAACCTACCTCATGTATTTCCTCTCTTATGCCTATGTATATACACTTTTACCCTTAGGGGTCTATCACACTTATTGTCATATTAAATATTATTGTTATAAACATTAAAAAATATAGAGAAATAGCAAAGAAGCATGGAAATACTTAACCCTCCTTGATTCTATTTAGTGCCTAGGGTGGGGGTCCTAAGTGTATGGTTTCAGATTGAACATCCTATGTGTATCAAACAAGGGTTTAAATAACCACCTGCTGTGGCGTCCTAGTGAGTAGTGATCATAGGGGCCAATGAAAAACCTAAATGGTTTAGAGGAAATGAATGCAAACCATGATAACCACCTAGGATTTATTCTCTGGCGACCAATGTAATAAAGTCAAGTAGTTGTTTTGTGCTATTAATCATGGTACAAACAAGTTCCCAGACACTTACAAATATAAAAAAGAATAATAAATAAAACAAAGGTTCAAAAATTGGTATCCATCACTGCATGAAATCAACATAGCAAATAACCTCTCATTTTTTCTGACTACGTTGGCAATTTATAAGAACATCACGGGACAAACGATCTTAATACTCCAACAGCTGATCATACACCTGAATTTTTCTTTTGGAAAAAGAGATTTCATTGAATGAATGAAATAGGGAAAACCCAACACCTAAAGGTGATTACAAGAAGTCTCCAATTGAAAAGAAAAATAGATAAGTATAAGAAGTAAAATGAGGGTCATGGTCAAATTTACAGCAATTAGAGTCCATGAAAAGTCGATCATACACCTGATTCTTTTAGCACATAATATTAATTATATGGTATAGTACATAATTGAAATACCGGTCTTCGGTTTTAAAAAAGATATAGCACACGCAAGAAGTACAAAAGAGCAACATAAAAACATGTGAGATCTTTATAGTGAGAATATTTAAGCAGAGGTTCCCAAATGTCTTCCCAAGACAACTCAATTCCTTTCCTTGAATCATGTTTATAAACAAATCACGATGGAGAAAATTAAGTGATAAATGTCAAGCAAGATAGCAACCAGACTCCCCATAGAAGCAATATCATGAGACGAGGGATGCACGAATACCTTGTTCAATAATGATATCAATCACCAAGGAAAGAGGAACATGCTTCTCAATTTTTGTGGTGCCCCAAAAAGGTATGAATGAAGGTCTTGAAACCTTAAAGGGAGAAAAAGCAAAGTTAAAAACAATAAAAGCATACAAGAATTACCTCCTTCACTTCCTTTCTTTTGAAAAATATACAGTTTCACAGTTTTGAAGGGGCAAAACCAAATGACCTAAAAGAAGTGAACCTTGTAAACTATTTCTGTAGGAGTGACATATAATTTACGCGATGAAAAATCCTTCTGAAGCACATATCTCCTATATGGCAGATATAGTAGCATGATTATCCCAAAACCCCAAGCTAAAACCAGCAGCAATGATATAGAAAGCCATATAATAGTGTCATATTGAACACTGTATCTCCCAAATTCCTTGAAAGACGCTTCATACAGAATCTGTTCAGAGCAATCTGCAGCTTCATCAATATCCAACTCACATATCAGATCGGATAGAAGATGATCCTTCGAGTGCTGGCATTGAGATAGACCCTCTGTGTGTCCCATCAACATTTCTTCAAGCACTAAATAAATGAAATTATGATAAAACTTAGTAGGCTAAAAATCACTTTTGGTCCTGAACTTACATTATAGTAATCATTTAATCCCTGAACTTTGATTTGTATGGATTTGGTCTATGTACTTTCGAATTTGTAATAATTTAGTTTTTGAACTCTAGCATGTAACAAGTTACTCCATGGACTTTTAAATTTGTAACAATTTGAGTCTATATCGTGAAAAATCTCATCAAACTTTATAGTCAATTGTGATTATTTAACAACTTTCTTAAAACACCAATGAACCCATAAGCTTAAGGTGATGTGCCAAGGCCCGAAGGGAAATTTAATATTATATCAACATTTGAACGCCCCTCACTTGTGGGCTTTGAAGTGTGTAGAAGACACAAAATGTTGAAATCAATATTAAATTGAGAGTAATCACATTACAGGAGTTCGAACACAAGACTTCCTGATACAATCTTAAATCCCAATGAACTCAAAAGCTTAAGTTGATGGGCGAAGAAAATTTTATTTTTTTTTCCTTTTTTTTTGAAATAGAAAGAAAGCTTTTCATTGAAGAAATGGAAAGAGGCTAATGCTCGGAGTATAGTGAAACGAAATAAGCAAGATAAATCAAATGCAACGGAAAAAAAAAACCCCCGAAGCTGGACTTGTTCAGAAAATTAACACAAATACAAAACAAATACAACCCAATATAGTACAATTGGCTCTTTGAATGAAAATTCCAAACATCATTGAAATCGAAGCTCGACTTGATTAATTGGAGCACTAGTGAAACGACTTAGAACCAGATAACCAAATAGAAAAAGGCACCAAGAACTTGGAAGGTGGCATCAGAAAAGCCCAGCCTTCAACTATGACAACTTGATGACAAAGCCACCCTAAAATTTTAGGCCTCCAGTGACCAGCTTCTAAAATCAGCAAACCATGACATCAAAGCTTTTTTAGAATTCTGATGAAGAAGGGCCAAAAAACATCAAGCTTCTAATAACAGAGGACAGAGGGCTGGAATATATCTGGAAAGCCTTTGAAACTCTCCACCCAACCAAGTATAATTGTCGTTGTATAAAGACTTCAACAACCACTAGTTTTCTTTCATCCCAAAGGACTTACACACCTTACGAATTTTCTTCCACAAAAGACTCCACCACTCCTAAATTTAATATTATATCAACACTCTAACAAACTTAATTTTTATAATTTTTAAATAAATTTGAGCCTTAATCAGTTTATCAATCTATGTGCAAGTTTTTTATTAATTTATTTATTTTATTATTATTATTATTATTATTATTATTATCATTTGAAAGAAGAAGAAACAATTTCGTTGATGGATGAAATAAAGGAGTATAACTTCAACACCTATTGGTGATTTACAAAAAGGCTCTCTAATGGAGATTAAATAAGTAAGGCCATAATGATTAAAAAGATGTTGAGATATACCCAAAAAAAAGCTGTAGATAAAATTTTATTCATAGGAAGGAAATTTCACTAAAATCTTAATAGTATTTTTCACAATAGGCTCTCTAATGGAGATTAAATAAGTAAGGCCATAATGATTGAAAAGATGTTGAGATATACCAAAAAAAAAAAAAAGCGGTAGATAAAATTTTATCCATAAAACAATTAAAGGAAGGAAATTTCACTAAAATCTTAATAGTATTTTTCACAATAGGGACTAAATCGTTTCAACTTTGATGTACAAGGATTAAATTGATACTTATTATAGTTCAAGGACCAAATTGTTACAAATTTAAAATTCCATAGACTCAATTATTACAAAGTTGGAAGTAAAAGGACTAAATTGTTACAAATTAAAGTTTAGAGACTAAATTATTACTTCCATGAAAGTTCATGAACCAAAAGTGATTTTTAACCATAATTTGAATGTCTTAGCACAAGATAGCTAGGTAGCAAAAATAATTGTATCTAACACCTCAGCTCCTTATCAAAGTTCATTTTAAGGAGGTAGAAAACCAATTAAGGAGTTAAAAATAGGCTAAATTATACAAAATACCCCTCAACTTGGTGTTTGGGTCAAAAATACCCTTACAGTTAGTTTTGGCTGAATGTCAAAAATACCCCTGAACTTTCAAAAGTTTAAAAAATACCTTTAAACTTCAAAAAAAATTAAAAATACTTTAACTGTTAGTATATGAACAGAAACAATGAACGCACTCTTATTTCTCTCCTCTCTTCTTTGATGGCCTCTTACCCTCCTTTTTATTAATTGTTTGACATTTGTTTATCTCAAAAAAATAATAATAATAATTTATTGACTGCCCACTTCAGTTAAGGTATATAGACTATAATAAGAAGAAAAAGAATAATGGATGTGTAAGACACCTAGTATAGAAATAGTAGGACCATTAGGAGAATATTAGTATTGATATTAGTAAGGGGTATAAGGGTAATTAGATGGGAAGTTAGTTAGTGAATATTGCTATAAATAGGAGTAGGAGTTGTAGGAAGGTATGAATAATTTGTGGGAATTTCCATTGGAGAATTGAAGGAGAGAGTAGCCTTCTCGAAAGGCTAAAGTATATTGTAGTTTCATTATTGATATTGCAATATAAATCTATCTTTTACAGTTTTTTTTTTTTTTTTTTGTGTGTGTGTGTTCTTGAGAATTTCCTTGTTAGGTGGTATCCTAAAAAAGCGGTATCAGAGTTGTTCATCCTGGAATATCAATTAGAAATGAATCGTGATCAGTTGAATGAAGCACTGTTAGAGGTACAGAGAAATGTGAGAGCGTTGCCACAACGGCTCATTGAATCTTTGGAAAGAGATAGAGAAAGAAAGGAGAGAAGACTAGTAGAAATCAAAACAGAAAAAGAACAATCAGCAAAGAAAATATCAGAAAAACAGGAAACGATTGTAGTGGGAGTCAAATCTGAAACTTCCAGTGAGATTCCAATTGAAAGCTCATATGTGGAAGGATCTTCAATAATGTTGAAAGGCGCCGAAGAAGAAGGAATGTTGTTTGTTCCAGCAAGCAACGTTGAGGGAAAATGGGCAACGGAGATAGAAGGGAGATGCAATCGATGAAAGAAAAGAAAAGAAAGAAGGTGATGGAGGGCTCCATGACAGAGGAGAAAAAGATTAATGACTCGAAGACGGAGGAAACAAAGGAACACAATCATAAAGAAGATGGAGAAAAGAAGTGGAACCTAATCGTTGACGTCCATAACCAGTGGCAAAGGGTGAGATGGCTGGAGATAAGGATTCGATGGAACTGGAAATGCCGATCAAAGGAGGTAGAAGCATCTGGGAGAAGGGGACAAACATTACTAATGAGAAGGCGAGATGGCAGTCAGAAGAAGAAGAAATGGAGGAAGGAGCATCTACAAGCAAACACATGGTCAGAAAAGCAAAAAAGAAAGATGGCAAAAAATCGACGAAGAAGAAACGTGTTGACGATCAACAGTGGGTGAATGAAGAAACTGTCATTGATCAAGGTTGCGGAGGACCGTTGGCAGCGATGGAAAGAGAAGGCGTCGATGGTCCAGTGGTTGGAATGGCAAAGATACTAATGAACGAAGAAACGAAAAACGGCGGAAGCACTGGTGGGCGAAATTGAGGAGAGGTTGTACGTGCTGAAACTTGAAGATGAGGGCGAGCGGCAATAGACGAAAAAGATGACTTGGGGAAGAAGAAATTTTCGTGAAGAGGAGGAAAAACATGTTCATACGCACGTGAAATGGGAAGTGGTGGGGCCAGGATGGAGGGAATCAAGGGCAAAAGCATCTAATCCTGATTATGTGGGATTTACATCATCGACTGGGCTAATTCTCAAGAAAGCTATGGAGGCCCATTATTCTATTCTGATCCAAATTGAGAGGAGTCGTAACTTGCGAAAATGGGAGGAAAGAACAATCCGTTTGGTGACGGGACCATGGATTGAGCAAAGTGGTTATTAATTTGGGCCTAATAATGCGCTGGTTTTGCTAGAAGCCCACTATTATTTTTAAGGAAGATAATAATTTATAGGCCCAACGTTTGAAGAGTTGTTGGTGTGGAGCAATCCAAGTTAAAAAGGGTTGTTATATTCAATATCTGTTACATGGGCAGTGGGGGTTACTTAAGAGAAGGTTGTTGTGCTGTTTTGGACAGCAAATTGATAATGGACCTAGCCCATTAAAGGAGAATAACGCCAGTAGAAATGAAGAAAAAAGAGTGTGGAGTCATGGGATGTTTATTGGGCTTAGTCCAAGTGAAGAAATAGAAGCCCAATTTGTTTCTGAACAAGGCTGAAGAGAAGGCTATGTTGGTTCGAGTTTTGTGTTCTCATAATTTTAGAAAAATCAAAAAAAAAAACAAAAGAAGAGTGAGAGAGAGAGAAAGAGGGAAAAAAAGATGCCCAATCTTGTGATTGTGTTTTGTAAGCACACCTTGAGAACAATGTGTCTTCGAAGGGCGAAGTATTGTAAGACCCCTAGTATAGAAATAATAGGACCATTAGGAGAATATTAGTATTGGTATTAGTAACGGGTATAAGGGTAATTAGATGGGAAGTTAGTTAGTGAATATTGCTATAAATAGAAGGAGTAGGAATGGTAGAAAGGTATGAAGAATTTGGTGGGAATTTCTATTGAGGAATTGAAGGAGAGAGTAGCCCTCTCGAAAGGCTATGGTATATTGCAGTTTCATTATTGATATTGCAATATAAATCTATCTTTTACAGTTCTTATTTCTTTTTGTGTTCTTGAGAATTTCCTTGTTAGGTGGTATCCTAACAAGATGCACCATTGAATCTCAAAACTTAAATGTTTTAACGAGTTGGTTGTACATTAATAGTTAAGTATATGCTAATAGCCAAATACAAATTATTCTTTATTGTTTTGGTATGTTTTAAAGGGTGGTTTTGATTCTGGAATCCTGCGAGATCTTGTGGGATTATATGTTTTAAATTATAGTTTTGATTGTTGAGAAAATTGATATAAGAATTGGACAAATAGGAGAAAAATGAGAGTATCTATATGAAAAACAAAATGAAGATATCTATATACTTTGTTCTAAAATTGGTCTTTTCAAACTCAAAAAAACTTCAAACAAATTGACCACTACACTAATGGTAGAAGCATTTTGAAAAAAAAAAATGAAATTTTAGAGTTGCTTTTGCAATGGTTTCTATTCCTATACTAACATTAAGAGTATTTTTTTAACTTTCTTTTTAAGTTTTAAGGCTATTTCTTTATACTTTTGAAAGTTGTATTTTTTAAACAAAACACTAACGGACTCTTCTCTAAAATTATGATATTTTTTAACTATTTTTTAAAGTTTAAAGGTATTTTTTAAACTTTTGAAAGTTCATACTATATTTGAGTCTTTGACATAAAGTTCAAGAGCATTTTTTTTATAATTTAGCCTTCAAAGTATGCAGAAAGCCATTGATCTTCCAAGGAAACCTACACTCAAATGAGGCAAAATTGCAATTCAGGTGTCACTCCCTCGCTACTGAATGCTTGACTGACAGAAACCAGAGTTTGAGATGATCTAAAGATCGTAGTAAAGAACTTCTAACATTGTACTGCGAAAACGGAATGAATTTCTAAACACCCAAAACAACGAAACATCCACGAACCAACCGACCGAGAAGTTGGCTTTCGAGGAAGAGATCCGACGTAAATTTAGCTAAAAATCTTAAACAACAACAACTGTTTAGAACATTTATCAGCAATAAATCAACAAAAAATCAATGGCTTCCCAACATTAAGCCATTCTTTTTTTCTTCCCTCGCCAACCCTCCAGTTCATTTGGAACCAACACGAACAGGAACGAAATGGGATGTTCAACAACTCAAAATCAGAAAGACCCAAATTAAAAACTGAAGAAAAAATTAGTCGACGAAATGTACCTGGAAGTGATTTTAGATTTAGAGAAAAAAATCCGATGTTGGTCGTAGGCCTTCTGGTGGGAATTGGGGAGTTTTGGGCCAATATTGCAGAAGTAACCTCTCTATTTATATACACAATCTTTTTATTTTAATTAAATTTATTTTTGGTGGATTTTAAATATAAAAAAATGGGTCAAGTTATATCAAAATTTCTACCCTCCTTACAGCCCAAATACATTACAGCTGAAATACCAACAATACTAGGTAGAAGAAGATTCGTAAATATATATATTGTGATATATATAACCATTTATTTTATACAAACGATGATGATTTTGTATTTAAATTTCTTGTTTTATGATATGTACACTTATATATATATTTTATATGCATTGTGGTTTATATTGTATTGTCATATGGATATAATTATCTATTTCAATATATCTATATTTTATATAATAGTTAGTATATACCATGTTCTAAGGTATATTTAAAAATAGTCATGAATTCACTAGAAAAACCAACCAGTTGGCATGAAATTTGTTTTTTATTACATATCAAATATATTTACCAATATATTTCACATATTTGTTGGAACATTTCCAAATAAACGATGTGATTTTATTATTTTTACCTCATATGGGTGATAATACCATAAAAGTGCTATAATTTTTGGCATAGTTTTCCCCCATTTGTGTATTTCTTATGAATCAAATGCCATGTTGTAGGTATCATCCCAAGTGTCAAAAAAATCATTTGGAACAAAAATAAACTAAAAAGGAGTTAATTTGGAGAATTGGAGCATCAATTATGAAGAATAGCTAAAATTTACAAAATTGCCACTAGTAGCAACATAGCAATGCTACCCCTAGCATAGCATTATGTTAGAAGACAAACTACCCTCTTTCAGCTCATCAAAGCAGTGTCATGACCCTACCTCAATGCTCTAACATTATGCTACAAGACAATAGCCATCGAAATAGGGCAACGTAACTACGCTACCCAGAGCGTAATTATGCTACGACAATTTACGGAAATTTAAGAATTCGCGTGCACACAAGCCAACGTAACACTAGCGTTATTACTCTTCCCCTTATGCTCAAGGTCTGATATGGCAAGAGCGTGATTACGCTCTACTCAGCATCGTTACGTTGTGGCATAAATATAAAAGCTTTTCCACGATTTCTATATGGGGGATTGGATCTTCAACTCGATTTTCTCTCGACTTCAATTTTTTGCACTTTTCTTTCTTCCTTTTTCTTCCTTTTCATGTATTCTTGATTTTTCTTGATGAATCTTGAAGAGATGCAAGGTTGAAGGGGTAAGTCTATCTAGTCTAGTTCAGGTTAAATTCTTAATTTTCTTGGCATGAGGATGTTTTTTCTATAATTTCTTGTGTAAATTCTTAATTTCTTTGATAAATTCTTGTTGTAATTCGTTCTTGGATGTTGAATAAATTTCTATGTGTTGGATTTTAGAATCTTTGGCCAACTTTCTTTAATTCAATGAATGCTAGAATTTGAGCATGTGTATATGTTTGATTTCATAGGGCTAGAACTAAAGCATGGTAATGTATGAATTAGGTTAATTAGGCTAATCTTGTTCATAATTTTGCATGATTAGTTAATTTCAAGAATAATTGAAATGGTAACCTAGGCTTTCCAAACTACTAATTCAATCTTAGTCAATATTGCTTGTTCTTAATACATATAAACGATTAATGTGGATGCTATCGAACCCAATTAATTTTGGCATTTAGGATTGATTGAACTGTTTAATCATGAAATTGGGTTATGCAAACCCAAGCTTCTAGGTTGCATAGGCTCAGTTATAATTAATAAGAAACCTAAATTGTTCAATGCCAATGAGTAGCCAGGAAAATTAGGAGGACACCTAAACTAGGCTAGATCATTTAATAAAGAAATTGTGTTTTCACTTTTCAATCACTCAGTTACATTCTTGTTTTTAAATTTCTTTGCAATTAATTTATCTACAAAAACCCCCATCTGGCTACCATTTGAATTCAAAATTAGGTTAAACAATAGTTATATTTTCTGTGGATGATCCCTTTCTTGCCATCTATACTACATAATAGTGTAGATTGTTAGATTGGAGTTACAAATTTATGTGGTCCTTAAAAGTTTGATAACGACACGCATTTCTGGGTCCATCAATGGGAAGGAAGAAATTGGAGACATAAATCAAACTGATATACTACTTTCATTGTCTACCTGTGATAAATAGTGATAAACTACTATTAGTATCTATCTGTGGTAGACATTGATAGTAATCTATCACTGTCTATCAATACATAATACATAAATAATTTTTGTTCCCTATTTCCTATGATGCATACAATAATTAATGTTACTAAAAATATACTAGCTAACATATTGTTTTAATATATCTTTTCAATAGGTGGAACAAGAGTTCATCAAGGAGGATCCAATGAAAATTTAAGGGTCACCATATACATAGATCTAGAAGTTTTGCAAATAATAAAAAAGAAACTAGGTAAAGAATGTTTAGCTAAAGTTAGAAAATAGTCCTTTTGGACATTTTCTTGACTTAAAATGGAAAAAATTTCCACCAAATTCCTGAACTACCTAGTACGAAGACAAGTCTTTACCAAGAAGCCAAATGTCTTGGTTTTTAATTTTAATAGACATATAGCAAAATTTGGGTTGAAGGAGTTTTACTTAATAATAGGATTGAAAGGACATGACTTTTCTACGGTGGATTTAGAAAAAGGAAGTCATGTATCAGAACTTAAAAATGTTTTCTTCCTTCATGATATTAAGGTTATTAGAGGTGATTTAGATAGAACATTCAAAATGTTATGTGATTATGAAAATCACATAGTTAAGGTTAAACTAGCAAACCTTTACATCTTGGAGAGTATTTTAGTCCCTTAGCACAACATAACAAAATTAATTGGAAGCACTTGGATATCATGGACAATGAACAACAATTGTAAGAATATCCATGGGAAAGATTGTCTTATAACCTGACATAAGAATTGTTAGGATATACTAGCATGCAACAGAAGCAAATAGAATCAATAAGCACTCTAATTATATTTAATTTGAGTTTTAAAAGCATGCTTAAACAGAAACTTCAGAAGAGGGTTTCTAAACTATATACCTTTTATGAATTCTTCCAATTCCAAGCTCATCTCCACGTGATTCTAGTTCCAATTCAACAGTGAACTACCAAGAGATCTTCTCTACTATTCCCAGCCTTGAATTTGAGTGGTGGAACTCAGATTGGAATGAATTTGTGAAGGAAAATATGGGTTTTTAGATGACGAACAAGCTTTCTATAGGAAACTTATTTCCAGTAGCCAACCACCTCTTCATCAGCAAAAATAGAGTGTTTTATACATTACCCACATGCAGGTTCTCAAGTTCAGCAACCTTGACACTTCAATTTACTGAAGAAAGTGGGAAATGTGTGTGTTTCATGGAGGAACACCTCATACTAGTGAAAATGTGGGAAGATCTCACTCAAAACTAATTTCCAATGTTCTTATGTTTAAATTCAAATTTTAATTAATTTTAAAAAATAACTAAAAATTGATTTAATTAATTCATAATTAATTAAATTTAAAACATCAAAATTCAATTTCTCAAATTGAATTGAAATTGAAAATTAATTTGATTTTTAATTAATTAAATAACAATTTAATAAATATTAAATTAATCACACACCTAATTTTAAAACATGAACCCTATTCATGTAATTAATATTTAAATCAATATTTAAATATTCTAAACTCTCCAATTTCGTTTAATTTCAATAACTTAAACGTTAATTAATTATATCAAATATAATTATACAAACCTTAATTTGAATTTGAACTTATTCAAATTCAAACCCTATTTTCAATTTGAAATTCAATTTGAACATTTCAATTTGAAATTCAATTTGAACACTTCGAATTAATATCATTCCAAATTCACTCAATTTATTAATTCAAGGTTTTCATGTTTTAAGAGCTAGTAGAGAAACCTTATGGACCTACAGATTATGAACTCCAACGATTTAAGATTGATTGGCTAAAACTCTTTAGACCAAATTAATCAGTATTTGTTAACTATCAAGTCACACCACTATAGCTCGATAGTTGTACTCTCCTCACTGTAGATATATTTGTGTCCATTTGATTTAACCATAATTAATAGGTCGACCCTTCACAGGTTGTTCATAATAACGGTTGGGTCAATATGTTGTTTTACCCCCGATATTACAACATGCTCCTTAAGTTCCACTGATCCTCTAATGAACAATTGGTTTGTGATCCAATCACTAAACCAGATCCCTCTTAGGTCAATGAGAGGTTAGGGCCCCTCGTTCAAGATATGGATATAGTACTTAAGAGAACAACCTTTCTTCTATCCGTAAAATGGGTAGGCATGAATTCTTTATTGCACCCTATGTTCCCAACTATCTACCTGATCTTACCCCTGAAATGGGAGGCTTATTGAACCAACCTGTTGAGCCAACCCTCACCTATGAAAATCTAAGAATAATCCAGGATAAACAGGGGTTCATAGTTAACTCAAGATTAAGATTGAGTTACCTTGGTCATCTAAGCGAAATAATCAGTCTTAAATAGTAAACAATGTTATAAAGTAAGAGTGACTTATTTCTTGGTCCGATCTTACACAAACTCATTGCATAGGACGCTCCCACTCCTCATGACAATACATGAACGGATCAAGATCACTTCGTTTGTAGCAGCTTTACAACAACTTGTAACAACTATAGAATGGGTCGCATCCGATAATGTTACCTTATCCACTTTTATGTCTCTACATAAAGTTCAAGTATTCATATAATATTCATGATTCTTAGTTTATTGGATTTATACTTTATAAGTGCAATTTATAGATTCAATAACAACTTTATTGAAGTAATGTCGAATAACATCTTTATTGATAATAGAATATATTTAACTTTACAAACTGCGAGTTTCAGGACATACAACCCAACATGAATTATTCAAGAGAGCTTCTTATACAGAGAAGGATGTTGTCTACCTACAAGAATTCCCGTTAGTATTAGTATATTGGGCTTTTGTGAAAATTCCAAAACTTTCATCTTTAGGTGTTGGTTTTGGGAAAATTTTTTTTGTAACAAAGGTCAAAGAATAATAAGATGAGAGTTAGCGACTAGATGAATTGAGAATCCAGCATCAAAACATATTGGAGACAAATGATGTAAGTAATTCCTTATTTCCATTCTTTGTAATCCATTTTTTTTCATTTGCACTTGTATATCACTTGTTTGATAAACAAAGATAATACTAGTCTATCACTATTTAGTAGTGATAGAAAGTTGTCACCATCTATCATTAATAGATATTGATAGACTTATATCAGTGTTTATCAGTGATAGACAATTATATGAGTATTTATTGCCTACACCACTGATAGATAACGATAGACTACTATCCCTATCTATCACAATCACAATGGTACGAGAATTGTTTTCGAATAATTTAACCTGTGTTTACTTGTAGTTTTGTATGGTTCCATTACAAGCAACAAAAGAAGAATATGAATTAGACACCATGCAATATTTCATTGAAATGGAGAAGAAAGAGATGTATGACAAGGAGAAAGAAAAAGAAAGGGAAAAGGAAAATAAAAGAGTTGAGGAACTAATTGAAGAAGAAGGAAGAAAAATATGTCTGCGAAAAGAATCATGGAAGAAATCCAAAAACTGAAAGATGGCTACAAGAGAATACAAGAAGAACAAAAATAAATACTAAGTTTGTTGAAAACATTTATGAATGGCCTAAAGGATAGACTTCCATTTGAAAATGTTGCACAAATCTTCCATAAGAGCATGAAAAAAGAGCCTAAACTGAGTATGGAGACAAATAAATCTCCTTCTTCAAACTTTCAAGTTTTGGAACAAAACAGTAACATTGATGAGATGGTGAAGTATGCAATAAATTATATATTTGGGGGTAAGTCTTTGGTATGTGGTTTTTTATTTTTTAATAGTAACTATACATTTGCTAACTATAAAATTTATTTTTCAGATTGAAATTGAAAATGAAAAGCAAAATGAAGAAAAGGTATGTGTACAAGTTTTTGTACTGATAGACCAAGTGATAGGTGTCTATCACTGTCTATTGTTTCTCATTATCATTCTTTTTGTGTTTGATTTGAGTTTTTTTGTTATAGGAATCTTATCATTTCATTAACTTTTTGTTTCATTTTTTATTTTTGTTCTAGGAATCTAACATCCAAACCCAATAACTTGATACATAATATTCGGAACCTATTCCAATTGTTGATTTAGAAACTCCAAAAACACAAGTGTCAGAGGATGATCAGATGCCAACAAAAGAAAAAGAAAAGGTTTGATTCTTCTATTAAAATACTCGTTTCCTTTAATGTTATGGACAAATGATAGACTTCTATCAGTTTCTATCATTGATAGACACCGATAGAAATTCATCATTGTCTATCATTAATAGATACTAATAGAAGTCTATCATTTGTCCATAAACATTATAGGAAACAAGTATTTTAATAGAAGAATCAAACCAAATCCAAAACCAAATCCCAGTTCTTCTTAGCATCATTAATTTTCTCTACAGTTTCACCATCAATTTCCTCTACATCTACAGCTTCACCTTCAATCTTCTGTAATGAAACAACGTGTTATTGTTTTGTGTCTAAGATAGACACTGATAGACTTTTATCACTATCTATCAATGACAGAAATTGATAGAAGTCTATTAGTGCCTATCAGTGATAGATACTGATAGAAATATCTTTCTTTAATAACTCAACAAGAACAGAGTTAAATCAAACAAAACCCATAAATGCAAAAGGAGAAAAAAAATAAGATCTCGACCCCCGAAAATGCCAAATATGAACACAAAGATTATGACCTTAGCACATAAAGATTACTCTCTAAGTTTGCAGAACAAATATGAATACCATTTTTGTAAATAAATATTTTATTTACATTAAAATTTAAAATTTAAAATTGTTCAATCAAACATTTTACAGAAATCAAGTTCATATTCATACCAGAAACTACATATACATTATTTAATAATAAAAACGTTTCCTATAAAAGTAATCTGACACCTCCCAATGCCACTGCTGAGACAACGTGTCGAGTTCCAACCCACATAGCCATCTCCTCGTCCCGAGCTGCTACCATGAACCAATTATCTAAAAAGAAAAATAAATATGATTAGTGGCATCTAAATCAATTATCCAAACAGAATTATCATTTTACGCTAAATAGGTTTCTAAAATTAGTAAAACATTTTTATCCTGTTTGGCCTTCTTTTTCTCTGCCAAATACTTGGGACAGTTCCATTTCCAGTATTCCTCCTGGTTGTCATGGAAATAGGTTCCTTTGGCAACCTTGGCTTTCCTGCCCCTCTAGGCTGCAGTAAGGTTAGCTTTATTCCTCTGACCTCCCTTTTTTCTTCTTTCACTTTTTAGTGCCAAATGAAGAAGAAACAAACTTAGTTCTAGAGATTGAAGCTCTGTAGAATTTCTTTGAGGAAGTGGCAATATTTGTCTCTCTGTTCTGCTCCTTGAATTTCATCAATGATTGGTAAGTCTGTAATTTATTGAGAAGGGTGGTTAGATTGTAGTCTAGCTTGTTCATAACAACATTACTATGGGAAACTCTTTGGTAGAGTTTCTGAAATAAAGCTAACTTGACTAGCCTCATCGATGACGACCCCATTCATTTCAGCCATATTAAAGTGGACCATCATGTTGAGTACGTGTTCTTTGATAAATGTCCTTTATTTCATATGGGCATTGAAAATGTATTTAGGAGCTTCATGCTTGAGTTATGAGGATGGTTGTCCAAACATCTCTTGCAATAATTCTATGATCTCGCGTGCAGTGACCGTAGATTCATGCTTCTTTGCCAAAAGTTTAAATAAGCTGGCAAGTATTTATGCTTAGGCCTTTTCATTTGCCCTTATCCATCTCTCGTAAGCATCTCGAACATGTCGGACTACATTTTGAGCAATACATGTGGACACTTCTCAAGTAGGACAAATCGCAAATCATCGATGATTAGCATAGTATTAATTGTGTTTTTTTTTCCAACTTGTATAGTTGTCGCCATTTAATTTATCAACACTTAAGAGATTCAATGTAGCGCTAGTCATGTTTGAAGTTTGCTGAAACATACAAATTATTTATATTAGTTATTAAGCATTACCCATAAAAACCAATCAATTTTAGCAAAATTCTAATGTACCTTATATGACATTTAATTTTGTAATAATGCTTTAATGAGTCAGGATGAAAGCCACCGTAGGGTGGACAGTCATCCCTTCACTAAATTGAGATATTATCAACCAATCATTACACCAGAATAACTCTTATTCCTATAATGATTAGTCACCATTTTTTGGTCAAGAAATCATTAACTTGCTTAACAATTTCTCGTAAGTGTAACCCTTCATTTCAGATTCTAAAATTCCATCCCAATGAGCCAAATGTAGCAAAAAGTCGATTAGGGAAAAAACTAAACCAATCCTATTCATTTCTGGAGTTTGAGTAAAATTTCATGCAAACATCTTCTTTAAGGGGACACAAACAAAGGTGCCAAGAGGTCGAGCATGAAACTTTATTACAAACTAATGAAAGAGATCGTGGGATGTGTTGACACACGTCCCTCTCCCACCTACTATAAACATTCTTTCCATTCTCCTAGATATTGACCTCTACAAACACCTTCCTTAGGGGAACACTAGTAAAGGTGCCACGAGGACGAGCATAGATCTCACAGTGTGAAATATAAGGGAGAACGTGAAAGGAAATTGACATATCATATACATTATTTTCCTTTCATTAAATGTTTTAAACCTAGGGTTCGTTACTCAGGTAAATCCGGCTAATAATTTATTTAAGTATATTGTTAAATTGGCTCAATATTATTGGATAGTTTAACAATATATGATTCTTGTTTATTAAACATTTTAATAAACCTAATCAGTATTGCATGCTTACAAAATACTTGTCTAATTCACCTTCCAAGTCGGTTTCTAGGTAGGGATGTTCTGTTTCTGTCAGTTTAAATATTCAAGCCTAGATAGAACCTTCCTTAGACAAAGGTCCTTTATAGATAGTTATTTATAAATTTAATCTTTTATTATTTCCCATTTAATCCTATTGAAAAGAAAATAAAAGATTAATCTATTTCTAATCATATTAGAAATATTTCAATATAGATCTAGGTGAATTAATTTTAAACCATTTAAAATTAATTTTAACCTATGTTTGCATGCAACTCTTGATTATAGTTTTTAAGTTCATTAACTTTATAATACTTATAAATTAATGAAAATAAATAAAACCTATAATCATGCATCTACATATATTAATTAAATGCAATATTTATATTTACTAGGTAATGTCATGCTCAATGCATTTCCATTTTCATTATATAATATAACACTTTAATTATAAACTAATGAAAACTAGACACATCCATCATACAAACTATATAATATAACTTTTATACTATAGTATGATGCATGTACATGTTAATTATGCATGCAATCATATAATATAACATTTATATTTAATATGATGCATGAGCATGTTTAGGACATATCATGTAACTTCATAGTATAACAATTATATTAAATATGATGCATGATATAAAATGTTTATCCTATGGTGGAATTTTAGACTATATGGCATGCATTATACAATATATATAAAAATAATCATACATTAAATGTAAAATTAATTTCAACATAAAAAATTCGATCAAAATTGGCACTCCTAAGAATTAATTAAATTAATATAACATTTATATTAATTTAAAAACTAATTACATAAAATCGAAAATACAAAGAAACTCCCATTGAAAAATTGCTCCCAACCTTGAACCCACATTCCGGAACCTGCCAGCGGGTGCGCGTATGTCTCAGAGCACAGCAACGCTGTTGGAAGGCACCATTGCGCTCTGACTTTTTCTTTCAGAGCATAGTGGCACTACGGCTAGAGTGTCATTGTGCTCAACGAAAACTTGCTTAGCAGCACTGCACTTTGATGAGCGTTGCGGTGCTCTATGCAATTTTCCCCAAGTGTTGCAACACTGCACAAAGGCGTAATTGCACTCTGGGCCAGAATGCCACTGTCTTCTTCATTTTTCACTAGAAATGCACCGAATTGAAGTGTCCTTCATGGAAAACTCTTCACTACAAACAACACGGATTTACAAACTCGATAGCAAGAATTTAAATGCCTAAAACATCGAACCCTTACAACTTTAAACAATTTAAAGTAATAAACTAAGTGTCATTTTTTAAAACATCCAATTTTTGCAAACCATCCACAAAGTAGTGAAATAAACCCACTAATTCTTTGAATTTAAGTTACAAAAAAAAAAGAAAAAAAAAAGCTAACACACGATTTAGTTCTAATACCAATTGAAGGAATCAAATTCTTAATGCGGAAGCGATTGACTGCCTTGTGTCTAAGAATTTCATTTTGGAAAAACTTGAACAAAGAATTTATAAAACAATGATAAACATCCAGAACCTTAAGCATGCTATTCTACATAAAAACCATAAAGAAGAAAGGGATGGAGAAAACTTACCCTTGAAGAAACTAGTCTTCACGTATCACTCTCCCTATGATCATGAAGAGAGAAAATTCTTCCCACGAACACAACAACGAACAACAACCTTCTTGGACACTACCATCAAGAAATCTTCCTTGCTATTCTCTAGGTGAGAATCAAAGTAAAGTATGTGGGCTTGCTTCAATAATTTTGGTAAAGGGAGAACTTTTTGTTCTTTGAGAGAAAATTTCTAGAGGAAGAAGATCAAGAATTTCTACAGAGAGATCCCAATCGATTTCACATACATCACTAATCCTCAAACTCCTTTGTTAAGCATATGAGAGATGTAAGAGAGTTATTTCCAATTTCAAATTCAAATTATATTAACTAATCTAATATGATTAAATTTGAACCATATATTATATCCCATATAAAATATAACCTATAGTATTAATATGTATGAAATTCATATTAATTTTGACTTATAGTATTTATATGAATCTCATTCTTAAAATTAATATTTGAATTGTATTCAAATATTTATTTCTCTCATTAAACTTTATTATAATGTATCCAAATACATCATATTAATTGTATCTTATATAATTAATTCCCTTTAATTAATTTGAATAATTCAAATTACTCCAAAATTAATTGATTCTCATTAATCCTTATTGAGCTAGCAAGAAAACCTTATGAACCTACAAATTAGAAGCTTCAATTATGCGAGATTAATTAGTTAAATTATTTAATTAAATTAATCAACCTTTATTAACTGTTGACTACTCCACTAAAGACCGACAGCTGCACTCTTCACACTATAGATATATTTCTGTGTCTATTGGATATAACCAATCAATAGTGAGTTCACTCTTCACAAATAACTCGTAAGTACAGTTGGGTCAAAATTACCGTTTTACTCCTAAAGTTACATCTAACTCCTTAAGTACCACTGATTCCTCTAATGAACAATTAGTCATAGTCTAACTATAACTAGATGGCTCTCTGGTCAGTGAAAGGGTGAGACACCTCATTGTTCAAGATTCGGAATCAGCGTTAGGGAGCAAGTTATCTTCTTACCCTAACAAGGGGAAGGAGTGATTCCTTCTTGTATAGTTGCGTGCCTAGCTTCCCACTCGGATCAATCCCCAAAGTGGTAGGCTTATTGAGTCGACAAATCTGGTCACTCTCACCCATATAGATCAAAGGACAACTTTCATAAGTAGGAGTTCACAACTTACTCAGGATTAAGGTCAAGTCACCTATGGTCATCCTAGTGAAATGTAAGTATCTTCAAGTAACAGACTGGTCATTTCATGGTCGGGTCTTATATAAACTATTTGTATAAGATACTCCCACTCATATATCTCCACATGAATGATCAGGATTATTTATAACACTTTACAACAATTGTAACATTTACAAAGCGGGTCAAATTCGTAGTGTCAACAAGATAAGGTACCTAGTCTTGTCCATCTACTATAGACCTTTTAGGTTATCACTTAAACATGATCCACTTGTATGTCACCACATGCATGTTTAAGCTACACTAAATAACCTAGGATTTTAGTTTATTACTTTTTGGTTAATGCACACTAAATTTCAAATTAAATAATACTTTATTTTATTAAATAAATAATCTGTTCGTACAAATAAATTACAAACTACTAAACCATGAGATTTAGGGCATCAACCCCAACAATCTTAGTAAAGTAGAATGTGAGAGGTGGTCTCGTGCATATTTGCGAATAATAAGGTATGAAATGATGACGACAAGCCTTGCAGAAAGTGTAAATTCCGTTTTAAAAGATATTTATTTCAAGTTTACTTGATGGAATTAGAGTTTTGTTGTAAAAGATTTTTTATGATCGAAGGAAAGCTTCATTTTCAATGAAAACAATTTTGACTCCTTGGGCTGAGAATATACTACACACAAAACATGAAGAATCAAGAAGTTTTTTTTGTAAGAGTTTTTTTTTTATTCCTTTTTGTTTGTTTTTAGACATATAAAATTGATAGAAGAATGATAGATAATGATAAACTTCTATCATTGTCTATTTGATAGAAATCTATTAGTATTAATCACTGATAGGCAATGATAGAAATCTATCAGTGTCTATCTATAATAGGCAATGATAGAAATCTATCAGTGATAGAAACTGATAGTAGTTTATCGTTGTCTATTAGAGATAGACACTAGTTGACTTCTATTACTGTCTATCTCTGATAGGTAGTGACAGACTGCTATCAGTGTCTATCTTTGGTACCTTTGTAAATACTGATTTGTTTTTCGATTTTTTATTTATTAGGTTGATCCCATTAGCAACGTTGAATAAAAAGTAATGGATGGTGATAAACAAATCATAGTAAAGCTCAACTTGGAATCTTGCTGTTGTCGAGTATGGGATTTCGATGGTATTCCATGTGCTCATGTGCTTGCTATTATTTGGATGCTTAACTTGGATACTTATTCTTATGCATATGATTATTATTATTAAAAAATGTTGTCATCAACATATAAGGGTTGTGTTCGACTTGCTGAAGTTCTTTCAGATTGGAGGGCTATAAATGTTGGTACTATATCATTACCTTCTATTTTTAAACGTCCAGTAGGAAGACCTAAAAAAATAAAGGATCCCATCTATAGATGAAGGTAAAAGTAGTTCATCAAAATGTAGTCTTTGTCATTGCAAAGGTCACAATTCTAGGATTGCAAACTTCGCCAAATTAATCAATAATGTAATCATTATAGTTGCATTTTTTTTTAATTGTAATGCCAAATGCATTGATATTAGGTATGAAAGCTATTTTCCCTCTTTATTGGTTCTATTATTGAGTTTGTTATTGAATGAAACAATATCTTTATATATAAAAAAAAATTCTTGAATGACTTTGTTTATATTCATTTTTTAATTGAAACATGTGATATATACACTTCAATATGCACTGATATCTTTCTACCAATGTTTATCATTAATAGACACTGATAGATTTCTATAAGGATCTATCACTGATACACACTGGTAAACCATGATTTTTATTGAGTTAATATACACCGATATCTTTCTATCAGTGTATAACATTGATAGACACTAATAGATAGCTTTCTAATAGTATCTATCACAGATGTACACTGATAGACCATGAGTTTTATTGATGATTTTTATTGAGTTGCATACAACGAAGAAGAACTATGAGTGATAGATAGTGATGATAGTCTATCAGTGTCTATCACTATTAGACAATGATAGACTTTAACAAACTAACTACTGGTGATAGACACATATAGAAGTCTATTAGTATCTATCAGTGAAATACATATTTTCTTCCAACAAATTGATAAACACTAATAAAAGTCTATCAGTGTCTATCAGTGAAATTTGAATAGACAATGATAGTCAACTTTCAATGCCTATAGTAGTGTAAATTATCAATTATCACTGTCAAAGTTTCCTAACTTCAACCAACTCTCCTTTATTGAATGGGAACCTATAGTAGTTGAATTAATAATTTGAAGGATCAAATAATAACGCATTGTCATTGTACGACCCGACCCCCCAGGACTTAGGTAAGGCCGTTACTAAAATAAATGCATTCAGAGAATTTAAAACGATGCTCAATTATTTGAAATAAATGCTAATTAAAACAAGAGAAGTTCAAAAGACATTTATTAAATGCAATTGTTAAAACAGTTAATAGGGTACCCAAAATTCTTAAAGGCTAATCAAAAGCATATATAAGAAATAATCCTTAGTAATAAATTTTAAACAGTAAAACCAAATAACAGATTTCAAGATGCGGAAGCAAAGATGTCTAGTCCCAGTGACACAATCACGAATTCCACTGCGCCATCGCCGGTACATCTATACCTTTTCCTGAAACATCAACATAAGAAAGAATGAGCATGAAATACTCAGTAAGTAACCCCACCACTAGGGTCAGGCTAGACATCTATGTCCTCTAGATACCCACCTATGGCACATAAACATATGGAACAAACAAGAGACTGAGTCCTATTCTATTGTAGTTAAGTATGCCCACAAAACTGGTGAATCTCGAAGGAAACACAAAACTGGTGAATCCCGAAGGAAACACAAAACTGGTGAATCCCGAAGGAAACACAAAACTGGTGAATCCCGAAGGAAACACAAAACTGGTGAATCCCGAAGGAAACACAAAAATCCCGAAGGAAACTGGTGAAAACAAAACTGGTGAATCCCGAAGGAAACACAAACTGGTGAATCCCGAAGGAAACACAAACTGGTGAATCCCGAAGGAAACACAAACTGGTGAATCCCGAAGGAAACACAAACTGGTGAATCCCGAAGGAAACACAAAACTGGTGAATCCCGAAGGAAATACAAACTGGTGAATCCCGAAGGAAACACAAAACTGGTGAATCCTGAAGGAAACACAAACTGGTGAGCATCTAATTAATCAATGAGGATATTCATAGAGTCTCAATGTTCTCAGAATCAACATTGTACAATTCTAAAACATACATGAAAATCCTTTATACCATGGCTTTATCAAATACACATGATTCTTAACAACATATTTTACCACATTCATGTATACCTTACATCATAATTCCACAACATGCAAGTATGCCTCAACACCAGCAGATCAGACATCGACATATGAAAACACATATTATCACATACTAAAGATCAAGTACTTAGGTGTGTATATAAACAAATCAGAGCTCGTGCCAGAACATACTTTGATTCAGATCATACTGTTAATCAACATGCTAACATTTATCATAACATACACTCATCACGCTAGCATACAACTAAAGCCTGGCCCATGGGCAGTTCCAGTGGTAAGATTACTTACCTTAATCGAAGATCCACATATAAATTTCGACAACCAAACGATGACCGCGGTTTGAAGTAACAACCCTAAATATGAATACAACCATTAAATTTACCCAAAGAACTTGAACAACAACCACTCCAAAATCTCCTTCTAACAGATTTTAAATCCCAATGGACGACAACTTGAAACCTTAAAGATACAAGGGTTAAGTCAAACTTAATTCAGTAATCAAAGCGTGCCCACAAACCAACAATAAGGACCATAACTCTTACCAAAACTCTTGTCGAACGATCTTGAATCACTGGACAGTCGCTGCTTTAATTTCCCAAACTCAAATCTCCAATTTAGCGACTAATTTAATCTTTAATCCAATTTAGTGGGCATCCAAAATCTTTCAAGAAACCTAACCACAAAATAGATCTTACCAAAATCTAAGAGTCTGACGAAGACCCACACAACAGAACATAGGACGCGCGGGGATGGACGGTGGTCAAAAGCTGGAGCGGCAGTAGCGATTCAGACCGGCTGGGTGAGATCGACATGATGGGTGGTGGTCAAAAGCTGGAGCGGCGGCGACGATTGAAGGCTGGACGGTGTGCCTGGGGGAGCTTCGACTCAGATTTGGTAGCTGACGAGGCTAGGTGACTCATGGTGGCGCGACTGCACCCTACGAACGGTGAGTGGCATCACGCAGCGCGAGGGAGGCGGTCAGCTGGATTCGGCGGTGGGTCGCACGGATCAGATGATTAGGCAGAGGAACGGCTCATGACGGAAGTTTCAACGGCTGGGCTGGGTCATTCGGCTTCAGATCTTGGCTGATGGCACGACGACCCACGGACGAAGCAGCCAGACGATTGACGACAGCTTGCGGATGCGAATCTGATTGGCTGGGCGAGATTGGTGCGCAACGAAGAAGATCTGGATGATCACTACTTGCTGACGAGATTGAGCTGACCTGTGCGAACGACGGCCCACAAATGAATGACCGACGAATTGATGGCGATCAGACGTGCCATGCCAGTTGGAGAGGAGATGGCCAGCGGCTGCTAGGGCTCATAAAGAGGGTCTTCACGTTGGGGGAAGGAAGAAGAAGAAGAAGGGAAAGAAAAGAGTTTTTTTTCCTTTTCTTTTTAAAAGAAAAAGGTTATTTTAAATGAAAGAAATAAAATAAAATAAAATATTATTTTATTTTAACCTTTCCTTCATTACACAAATATATCTAAATATATATTCTTAAAACTCTTCCCCTTTTTCTTGAAATTCCAAAATCAAAATCAAATTAATTTCCACAATAGAAATTTAAATTCTCGACATTACCTTAAAATTAAATTAATGTGACATAAATCCATATCTCCCCTTTAAACAAAACTGAACTTTGAAATTAACAAAATTGTCCTCAAATTTTACGAAAATATAAAATTTGAAAAATGAAAAAAACTTGGGATGTTACAGTCATTGCATTGATGGTCAAGTTTACAATGGATTAAAATGCCAACAAATAGCAACCTTCTATTCGCAACTATATCGAAGCAATAAGGTAGGTGAATTGTTATCCCTGTAATAAACACTGATAGATGCATATCTATCTCTATCTATTGAAAGACAGTGATAGACAACTAGCAATGTCTATCAGTAGATAGACATAGATAGACAAATATTATAGTCTATCACTGTATATATAGACTGTAATGTACACCCCATATGATGTTCACGTTTTTAATGGATTAAAATCTTAAGATATATTTGGTTGTTCAATTTGATAAGCCAATGACTAGTATAAGCTCCAATATCATTAATTGAGCAAACAAGTATCACTAATACCATTAATTGTCTAATAAGTATCACTGATAGACTATGATAGACATCTATTGCTATCTTTCTACCAATACCATTGACACTAAATTATTGAAATAGTTGAAGTAGAACAATGATAAACATTGATTGAAGTCTATCAGTGTCTTATTAGTGAAAAACAATGATAGACTTCTATCAGTGTGTATGCCTGATAGACCATGATAGTGATCTACCAGGGTTTATTATTGATAGATTTTATTCATGAGATACCCTAATAGAAGTTCATTCAATATATATACGCATAAAGAAAGCTTTATAAAACTGATATAATCACAACACAACAACATATAACACTAAATTTAGAATTTTGAGGAGTTCTTCGTCATCCCCAATACAGACCAAATTCACAAATAACTAGAATTCACAAAATGTAGTTCATTGTCAGTTAGTTCTAAAATCAATGCAACAACCATAATTCAGAAAGTTAGGAAATTACCAGAATTCACAAATATTGTTCTAAAATCAAGGCTAATTAGGTTTAGGTTGAGAGTAAGATTTTGGTTCAGGTTCACAGTGAGATTTCAATTGAGAAATGTCGAGGTCGAAGTTCGGAATAGTCTCCATCTTCAGTTTTTTTGTTGCTGTCCTCTGTGGGGAGTTCTTCTTCTTCTTAGGTTGCCTTTTTGGGGAGACCTTCTTTTCATTCTTTTTGTCTATTGCATTTTTGTTGGTTTTTCACTGTGTTTTTGGTCTCTTTGGTCTCTTATTCTGAACATCAAGATGTTTATCTTTTACCACCTTCGGTTTGAACTTTTTATGCCTTCCCTTTTCATTAGCAATCTGCTTCCCCTTTTGTTTTCTTTTTTTCCCCCTTTTCTTTCTATGGCTTCATTGTCTTTCTTACCAGTATCTTCTTAAATTTACTCTTCCTACAAATCTTGCTCGTCCTCAATTTTCTCTCTCTACTTGTTGTTTCTCATATTTCTCTTCTTCATGGATTTGCTGCAAGAAAAGTTTTTGAAGTTAAAAAGAAGAACACTATCATAGCATGTAGTGATAGTTGTCTATCACTGTCTATCAGTGATAGTTTTGTATATATACATTTAACTTTTTCTCATTTTTATGTTTTGACCTTCTTTCTCTTTTTATTCTCTTCTTTTTCAAATTCTTCTTTTTCTTCAGTTGGAATTTCTTCTTAAACTTTTTGTTCTTGAACTTCAGTTACTTGTCCATCAATTTCAACATCCTACAAGTATATGACAGAAAGTAGGAAAATTCTATACTTAAGAAACTTAAGAAAGTTCTAAGATAGACACTGATAGACTGATAGATATTGATAGACTCCTATAAGTGGATATCATTGATATAT
The DNA here is from genome assembly GCF_027475165.1 of Benincasa hispida. Taxonomy (NCBI): domain Eukaryota; kingdom Viridiplantae; phylum Streptophyta; class Magnoliopsida; order Cucurbitales; family Cucurbitaceae; genus Benincasa; species Benincasa hispida. Next base: position 87,651,893 of record NC_143489.1, on the reverse strand, counting down.
TCCTTACAATGATATACTTCTATCAGTGTCTATCACTGAAAGGCATTGATAGAAGTCCATTAGTGTCTATTAGTGATAGGTATTGATAGACCTCTATTAGCGTCTAGTTATTTACCTTTTCTTTTTTTATCATGATCAATTTTCTTTATATTTTCTTCTTCAATCTCCTACAACAAAACAATATGTTATTATTTTTTGTCTAAGATAGACAGTGATAGATTTCTATTAGTGTCTATCAGTAATAGATGCTGATAGAAGTGTCCATAAACATTAAAGAAAACAAGTAGATTAATGAAACAATCAAACCTCTTCATTTTCTTGGGTTTCCATATGATCATCCTCCAATACTTGTGTTCCTGGAGTTTCCAAATCAAGAGTTGACATAGGTTCCAACTCATCTTTTGTTTCAAGTTGTTGGGTATGGATGCCAGATTCCTAAAACAAAAATCACAAATAAAAAACATAATTAATGAAATGATAAGATTCTTATAACAGAAAACTCATAACAAATACAAAGATAATAGCGATAGATAGAGAGAGACACCTATCACTATCCATTTGTACAAAAATTTATATACAAAACTTTACTTCATTTTTTTGTCATTTCCAATTTCAATCGATAAGAAAAAGTAATTTTATAGTTAGCAATTGTATAGTTACAACTAAAAAATAAGATACCACACACTAAAGACTTACCCTAGATAAATATGTTGCTGTTGTTGGAATACAGAAACAAGCAGCAGAAGAAAATAGAATCATTAAGCATTCTAATTCCTTAATTTTGACATCAAAATAAGAATGTTCATAAGTAATTAAGAAGGTTTCAATACATACCTTTGAAGATCCTCCAATACAAGCTGCTCCTCACAAATCCTCAGCTCCAAATATTCAGTGAAACACTAAGAGATCTTCTCTATTATTCGCAGTCTTGAATTTGAGTGGTGGAACTCACAAATGGAGTGAATTTGTGAAGGAAATAGAATGGATTTTAGGTAAGGAAGAAGAACTTAGCAAGAACAAAATTTTCCAACAACTCCAGCCCTCAATTCTGCCAAATTGGAGTGTTATTATTCTTCAACTACATGCAGGCATCTTTCAAAGACACCTCTAGCTTGAAGATTGAATGAGATAGATGTGTGAATTGTAGAGTTCCACCTACTTAGTTGGTGAAACATTTGATTTTTCCACTAAGTGGAAAATTCTAATTTTCAAATACAATTTGAAAGTTAATTTCAATTAATTCAAAATTAATTAAAATTTCAGAATTCAATTTCTCAAATTGAAGTATATTTGAAAATTAATTTGATATTAATTAATTAAATAATAATTTAATATCAAATATTAAATTAATCACACACCTTATTTTAAACATGAATTCTATTCATGTAACTAATATTTAAATATTATAAACTTTCCAATTTTGTTTAATTTCGATAAATTAAACGTTAATTAATTATATTAAATATAATTATATAAACCTTAATTTGAATTTGAACTATTCAAATTCAAACCCTAAATTTAATTTAAACACTTCAAATTGATATTCAATTTGAACACTTCAAACTGATATCATTCCAAATTCATTTAATTTATTAATTCAAGATGTTCATGTTTTACAAGCTAGTAGAGGGACCTTGTGGACCTAATCATGAGCTCCACCGATTTGAGATTAATTGGCTAAAACTCTTCAAACTGAATTAATCAATATTCGTTAACTATCGAGTCACACCACTATAGCTCGATAGTTGCACTATTCTCACTGTAGATATATTTGTGTCCACTTGATTTAACCATAATCAGTAAGTTGACCCTTCACAGGTTGTTCGTAATAACGGCTGGGTCAAATGCTATTTTACCCCCAAAATTACGTCGTGCTCCTTAAGTTTCACTGATCATCTAATAAATAATTGGTTTGTGATCCAATCACTAAACTAGATCCATCTCTGGCCAATGAGAGGGTGTGGCCCCTTGTTCAAGACCTGGATTCAACACTTAAGAGAATAACCTACCTTCTATCTCTTAAATCGAGTAGGCATGAATTCCATTTTGCGGAACTATGTCCCCAACTATCTATCTGATCTTCTCTCGAAAATGGGAGGATTATTGAGCAGTGATGTTAGACTACTCTCACCTATGCAGATCAAAGGATAATCTTGAATAAATAGGAGTTCATAGTTAGCTCAGGATTAAGATCGAGTTACCTAGGTCATCTAAGCGAAATAGTTAGTCTTAAACAGTAAATAACGTTATAAAGTAAGAGCGACTTATTTCTTGGTTCGATCTTATGCAAACTCATTGCATAGGACGCCCCCATTCCTCAATCAATACATAAACGAATCAGGATCACTTCGTTTGTAGCATCTTACAACAAATTGTAATAACTATAGAGTGGGCCCATCCTATAGTGTTACCAGAATAAGACACCCAACCTTATTCGTATACTATTGATCATTTTGACTATTTACTCGAACCTGATCTACTTTTATGTCTCCACATAAAGTTCAAGTATTTATATATTAGCCATGGATCTTAGTTTATTGGATTTAGTCTTTACAAGTGTAATTTACAAATTCAATGACAACTTTATTGAAGAAATGTTAAATAACATCTTTATTGATAATAGAAAATGTTTAACTCTACAAACTGCGAGTTTTAGGACATATAACCCAACAAACACCCACTTGCATTAAAACTCCAGTGGATAAATGTTGGTTTTAATGAGAGAAAACAAAAAGAATAAATACAATAAACTAGGGCATCAAATACCCATTATTTCTCCCACTTGCCCTAGTTCTATCTATTTTGCAGTCCTAGTCCCACTAGGTGACCCTCGAACACTTTAGCTGAGAGGGTCTTTGTAAATAGATTAGCTAAGTTGTCTTGTGAGGCTATCTGCGTGACAATCACATCTCCTCTAAAGTGACTGGCAGGTGCATGTTGGAACTACTTCCAAATGATTCAGGAACTTTCTAAGCCATACTGTTCTTTATCCACATCACGGAGTCACCAATACAACTTTGTTTGATACTTCTTTATACTACTGCTTCTCCATTCAAAGTAAATACTGACTCCGAAGTTGATTTCCTTGAATCAATATCAATTTGGAAGTCAGAATCAGTGTATCTAGTAAGGATCAGATCCTTAGCACCATACACGAGCGTATAATTTCTCATTCTCGAAGATACTTTAGGATGTTCTTAACGACAGTCCGATGATCATATCTAGGATTGGACTGAAATCTGCTGACAATTCCAACTACATAGTATATGTCAGGACGTGTACACAATATGACATATATTAAGCTCCACATTACTAATGCATATGGAATTCATTTCATAACCTCAACTTTTTGAGGTGTCTTAGGACTTTGATCCTTAGACAAAGCAAGCCGTATTCGTAGTGTCACCAGGATAAGGTTGGGTACTATAGACCGTTTAGGTTATCACTTAAATGTGATCCACATTTATGCCTCCACATACATGTTTAAGTTTCATAAAATAACCTTGGATCTTAGTTTATTGGATTGATTTAATGCACCCTAAACATTAATAAATACCTCTTATTTTATTAGATATATAATTTGTCTTTACAAAATACAAGATACACTCAATTTAGGATTTTAACTCCAACAATCTCCCACTTTTTCTAAAACGAGTAGGATGTATTGTTCAATTACAATACAATAAATAAGTGAAGTATAAAGTATTAAATACCAAAAATGGGATGTACAATATTAAATACAACACGATAAATTAGGGCATACAATATATCCAACAACATCTCCCACTTGCCCTAGATTAAGTGACTCATATCTCATAGACCCATGCTCTCTAGGTGACCCTAAACAACTTTAGCCGTGAGAGCCTTTGTAAATGGATCTGCAACATTGTGCTCCGAGAAAATCTGTGTGATAATCACATCTCCTAGTTGCACAATCTCCCTAATGAGATAATACTTGTGCTCTATATACTTTCCACATTTGTGTGATAATCGCATCCTTGCTTGATGCTTCGTCATACTATAGCTCCTCTATTCAGAGTGAGCACTAATCCTGATGTGGATTTCCTTGAATCCTTATTAGTCTAAACATCAGAGTTAGTGTATCTTGTGAGGATTAAATCCTTAGCACCATAAACAAGCTTATAGTTTTTCGTTCTCTTAAGATACTTGAGAATGGCTTTGACCGTTGTTATGTGATCAAATCCTAGACTGGATTGATATCTACTGATCGCTCCTACTGCATGGCCGATATCGGGCTTAGTACACAGCATGACATACATGAGGCTACCTACCGCAGATGCATAAGGGATTCGTCTTATCTCTTCAACCTCTTGAGGTGTCTTAGAACACTATTCCTTAGAAAGAACAATTCCTTGCCTAAAAGGTAGTGAACCTTTCTTGGAATTCTACATCGAATACTTAGATAAGAATTTTGTTAATATACGATGCCTGAGACAAGGCTAGCATTTTGTTCTCATTCCTTATAATTTGGATCCCTAGAACATATTGAGCTTCACCCAAATCTTTCGTTTGGAATTGAATAGCTAACCATTCCTTAATTTTGGTTAGAAAACATACATCATTCCAAATGAGTAGGATATCATCCACATACAACACCAAGAAAGCTACTGAACTGTTAATGATTTTCTTGTAAACACAAGGTTCATCAACATTTTGATTAAAACCATAGGTTTTGAACGCAACGTCAAACTTCGTGTTCCAAGATTTAGATGTCTATTTCAATTCATAGATGGACCGATTGAGCTTGCAAACCTTTTGCTCTTGACCCTATACTATGAATCCTTCTAGTTGAGTCATGTAGATTATATCTTCAAGATTATGATTCAAAAAGGCAGTCTTGATGTCCATTTTCCATATCTCATAGTTATAATATGTGGCAATAGACAAGAGAATCCGAATAGATATTATCATAGCAACAAGAGAGAAGGTTTCTTCATAGTGCACCCCCTCAACCTGGGTATAACCCTTTGTTACTAATCTAGCCTTGAAGGTTTGCACCTTTCCATTTACACCTCTTTTCCTCTTGTAGATCCACTTGAAACCTATAGATTTTACCCTATTAGGTTGGTCTATAAGTTCCCAGACAGAATTGGAGTACATAGACTCCATTTCTAGATTCATGGCCTTAGTTCATTCATCTTTGTCAACATTTTTCATTGCCTTATTGTAAGACAACGAATCCTGAACATCATCACTAATGATGTTTTGGGCTTCTGTTAATCCACGTAAAAAACAGGTGGGTTCAAACCCTCTCACTACATCAAGGCAATCTCAACTCTTGAGATGGATTAGTTTGACTAGACAAACTGACATCAACAACTCTTGTTGATATACTAGCCTCTTCAATAACTCTTATTGAAGTTTTAGTAGTATTTTCAGAAATTTTTCTTAAAACTATTTTGTTCATGGTTTTTGGTCCTTCATGTGGTCTTCCTTCAAGAATATAACGTTTTTCGATACGAACACTTTATTTTCATTTGGATCAAAGAAGTATCCACCTTTCATTTCCTTGGGATAGCCTACAAATGGGCATACTTTCAAACGAGGTTCCAACTTTTTGGGATTTGTCATAAGCACATAGGTTGGATGTAAGGGACCAGATCTCACAACGGAAGCGTTTCCACAAGAAACGCCTTGCATCCAACGATTCGATTTTACATTAAACAAAATCGTTATACTAAATAGAATAAATAAACATGTAAATTAGCATGCTTTTAGGGAAAATATTAGAACAATTCTTACCTAGATTCCTTAATGTCACAAACAAGTCTCTCTAAGGTTCCGACGAACAGATCTCCAAACAGTCTTGATCACGAACAACTCCTTGAACGATCTCGAACACTATGACAAGAGAAACCTCATTATTCTCTTAGGATTACAATAGAGGATAGATGGTATCCAACTATTGGGAAAGGGAGAGGAGAAGTGTTTTTTTGAAGAGAAGAGAGGCTCAGATAAAATTTTGCATAATAACACTAGGGAGTTGTGTATTGTCAGAGCTTCTCTACAATGAGACTGTATTGTGTGTTTTGCAAAGAGCCATAGGGAGGTCTTTATATAGGGAAGGGCGAAGGTCTTTCCCTAATATATTTTCTTTTTTTGTAATAATTAATTAACCTAATTAAATAACACTTAATTTGTACAATTAAATAACAACAGTAGTATTTATATCATTTGTGAGTGCGACTAACTCTCCGTGAGGTAACTGTATGATTTTCCAAGGTAAAAGAGCCCCTGACCAATTCGAAACAAAAATAAATAGAAACATAGTTCCAATAAAGGGAACCCATGGACCATATTCTTCGCCAATCTGAGTTTTGCTCACGTCTCGAATGAATTCAAGGACATATTCGAAGAAATTTTGACCATCAGTTGGAATGGTTTGTGGATTACGAACAACTATAATGGCTGAACCTAATAAGATAGCAATTACAACCCAAGAAGTAATAAGTACTTAGGCATGTACTTGGAAACCTCTTATTTGCCAATACAAATGTTGACCGACTTCCACACCAGATATATCGTATAACCCTTTTTGTGTGTTGATAGAACATAATAGTATATTCATATTGCCCTCTGAAAGAAATAGAACTTAAAACAAATTACTTTGATTCGACTGTCTTTTTTTCGACTTGCCTTGAGTTGTCTTTTGATATCAATTTATTACATTACAATATCCTTAGTTTTTTTTTTATCTCTTTTGTGCGATTCGGGAATAGTAACCAATTCCCTAAATCTATGGAGTTCCCCCAAAAACCCAAAAATTGATTTATCTTATTATTAATCAAGAATTTCGTATAGAGCTAGAACGACCCTCATTTTAATTTGCACAATAATTAAATAACCAATTATACATTAAACCCAATTTAATGTATATATTTAATTATCATATGCATCGCATGTATATGTGCAATACCTCTCTATTAATTAATCTTTTTACTAATTTAATTCACTTGAATTAATTAATCTGAATCTTATTCAAATATCACTTTCCAATTTAATTATAGATCATATCCATAATTAATTACGTATTAATCACATTAATATATAGTTTCCTCAAATTAATTTGAACAATTCAAATTATCCCTTTTAAGTATTCTCTAGTGAGCTAACGTGGGAACCTGGTGGACCTGTAGATCAAAAGCTCCAATGATATGAGATTAATTGACTAAATTCATTAACCAAATTAATCAATATTCTGTGGGTACACTCTACTAAAGACCCACAACTGCACTCTTCTCACTACATATATATTTCTATGTCCATGGATATAAACCAATACCAACAAGTTAGTCCTTTATGAGTGTACGTAATACCAATTGGGTAAAATTACCGTTTTACCCTTGGGTTACCTCTGAGTTCTTAAGTACGAGTGCTTCTCTAATGAACAACCTGTTAATGGTTTAACCAATAAAGAAAAACCCCTCTTTAGCCAATGAGAGGGTAGAGCCCTTTGTTCAAGTCTTAGAGACACCACTTAAAGAAACACTCATTTACTTACCCTCAAGGAGGGAATGAGTGAATTCCATTGATAGCTCTCAAAAAGAGCTATTATTCCTAGCTTAATTCGGACTCGTTATTGGATTTTACGTGTTTGTTTTCCCTATTTTGTAGGTATCGAGCAACCAAGAGGTAAAATTGGGGATTTGAAGTAGATCGGGGTTAATTTGAAGCAATTTGGAGTTGATTTGAGCATTCGGGCTTCAAAGGAATCAAAAAGACCAAAATGCCGCTACCGAAGTGTCACAATGCTCGTAATTTGCCTAGGCCCAACGCTCGTGCAATGCTTGGAGGCAGTAGATCGTGATGTAGGAGAGCGTTGCAACGCTGCACCTAGCGTCGCAATGTTCTAGAGATTCATCAATTCCACCGTTGCAACGCCACCTGACGCTTCAACCTAAAGTTGTGCGACAGAATGCTCAGCGTTACAATGCTACGAAGTTTTCGTGAGAGACCATCAGCCCTAGCATTGGACTTCTGCCTTGATGCTTCTCTTCAGCCGCTTCAGCGTTGCAACGCTATTTCTAAGCATTGTGACGCTGCCGTAATTTTTTCTATAAATTTTCCTCTTTTGTTTTAGGTCAAAACATGCTGAAAATTGTTTTGTTATTCAATGGAGGCTGAGGAGAGGCCTTGACTTCTTCCTTTTCCTTTATGTTTTCAATATTCTTAGGTTAGTTTTTGTTTTATTTCCAGATTATGGACGTGCGTTGGGACGTATGTCACTGGTTTGTCTATAAATCGATGAGGTAATTCTTTCATTTAGTTCTTGAATCGAGCATTCTTGTAGTTTAATGAGTTTTATGTTAAAATTTGTGCTTTAAATTAGAATTGTGTTTTTCTTTAAATCTTGCATGATTTATATTTGCTTTTGTGTGTTGGATTGATGCTCCTCTCATTATCGCATATCTTAGCTAGTAAATTCAAGCTCGCATATATCCTTATAATTGTCCATGCTTTTAGTTTACCCATGTAGCATCGATTAAATGAGCATGCTTAGATGTATAGGTTGACTTTGAAACCTTTGCATCGCATGTTTAATCCAGATTTAAAGAATAAATTGATTATTTGAACATGGCGATCTTGATACTTAACCAACATAGTTGAATCCTAAATCTTAATGCACGTGTTTCTAGTTCTTTATGACCATTAAGGACCCAATTGCATCTAGGAGCATGTAGATTAGTTAGGGCACGGTCTTTCCGGCCTTAATTATGAATTAGGACACTTGATTGATTTCGAATTAATTGATTGCCGACCTTTGTAGAGATTAGTTAATTCGCATTGATTGAGCAGTTATGCATGCATAATTCGATAACATGATACTTTGACGGATCACAATGATTTACATTACATTGAATGGCTACTTGATCCGAGAACTAGATGAATCAATTACCGTTTCATTTATCCTTTGTAATTTACCTTTCTTGCATGTTTTAATTTTAACCAAAAAACTAAAACCTCATTTTTACTGTTTTTCCATGGTCAAATTTAACCCAAAAAGAAATTAATTCTCCGCTCCTCTGTGGTTCGACCCCGCACTTACCACTTTTGCTACGTTTTAGTAGTAATAGGAGTAGTTAGATGATTTTATAAATTTTCTTTTGTTTCGGTTTGAAGTCTAATCAATTACATCGATTTCCTGATACGAACAAAAATGGCGCCGTTGCTGGGGAAGCAAGCCAATTAATATCTTTTAGTTAGAATTGACTGTTAAACTTTAAAAACTCCAAAAATAAATTATTTATTATTATTTTTTTTATGTCTACTTGGTGTTCAGTGACAGAAAATATGAGCATTTATGCGCTTTAAGCGAGATATGCGGAACAACCGGAAACACAAAAGGTAAGGAAAATTTGTGAGCTTAGAGACTAAATATCTGAACTAACCTCTATTGTTCAAGTTATAGCTAATATGCAGATACAAAATTCAAATGGTCTTGAGTGCGAATACTATCCTCCTTGGGAGACGCCTAGCCAAACATCGTTGTTGATGCCGTATCAGTCTGCCCACTTAGGTATTTCTTTAGAGGATATAGTTAGGGAACTTTCTAATCGCTCTGGTAAGTTTGTGCTGAAGTGCCCCTACAATTATCAAGAATCCATCAGTTCCAACAGGATGACCTCTGTTTCGAACATGAGGTTAGAATTGAGCTTCAAAGTCTGAGTGACCACATCACTCAAATCACTGAATCAGTTAGGAAACTGGAGAAGTCTTGGGAATCACCATCTTTTGAGGATGCCGAGTTGAGTAGTGGAAATACTTGCATCGATGATTCCATAGAGTAGCTGGTTCCTCAAATTCTTGGCCAGGGTAAGACGTTGGATTACTTAATGTATGAACATACCAATGATTTTTTTGAGTGTACAGAAAGTCATTCAGAGTTGTCCTACGTCTGTGGCATTGAGGCCGACCTTGTTAGGGAATACACATGGACTGATTCAGATGACGATGTTTATCCTCTGCCATGCCAAGAACAAGTTTGTGAGGTCAAGTATGAGTATGGGCTTTATTTGGAAGAATCTTAGGTAGAAGAGTCAGAGGCTCCCAAGCCTCGTCCTATTCTTTGTACTGGTATTCCTCTTAATTTTGAATTTTGCTCACCTTCACCTCACGAGTCAATCGAGTTAGTTGAGTCAGAGTCTTTATTTTCAGTTGAGTCAGTCCTAGAGTCATTTATTTTACTTCCTTTTATAAATTTTAAAAATCCAAAATTCGACTTGTCTCATTCTTTTTAAAAGATGGGAACCCTTATGGCTTTACTTGGCCATATTGACTCATCCAAGAAAGAACCAAAGAAATACGAGAATTTCTTTGTGCCTTGATAGGGGACAGGTCGCATCGAGAAATCAACGTTAAAAATTTAAGCTTCCTAGAGGTAGCCAGATTTAATTTTTAATTTTTTTTTCTTCTTTTCTTTCTTATTTTTATTCTTTGTTTTCTTTTATTTTATTTAGGTTAGATTTTTTTTACTTTTATTTTTTTCTTTCATTTTCTTTTATTTAGGTTAGATTTTATTTTTATAGTTTTTATTTTATTTTTCTCTTTTTGTAGGCCTCTCCAAAGCCTAATCAAGCGAGGAGGAGATGCCCGACCACACCATCCCGTGTGCAACATCAATTTCAGGGGAGGTTTTTTGTTCCCTTGTTACTTTTTCTTTTTGAGCTATATTAGAAATACATTTGGGGACAATGTATTATTTTAAGTTGGGGGTGGGGTACCTGTCGGGTAGTTTTTATTAGCTTGGGGTCCTTGAGTGTTGTGCTCGGACTATGCTTGCGTGCTTTGAATTCCTTGTTAGCTTATTTGCTCTGTTGTTATTATGATAGGTTATGACGCACTCTTCCTATAATGAAATTTGCATGAAAGAACGTCAGGACAACATGATCATGACTTTAGCCCAATTTAAAAATTTTTTCTTATCTCTCATGCACCTTGAAGTCATTGTTTTGCGAAATTAAAGCCTTGCATGCTTAGAATTGAGTTATCTGATTTGTATTTCTGTTGTCACCCCGAAAGGTCCACCTTTGGAGTTACTATATTCGTTGTAGAGCAAAACTAGACAAAGTGGTAAAATAGGGCCTATTGTGAATAAAAAAATAGAATAAGAAAAAAAAAGCAAATTAGTTGCAACTCTAAAAAAAATAGAAAAAAAGCACAAAAAAATGAGGCATATGCTAGCATGCCTGTAAAAAAATAGTGTGTGTGTGTGTGCATGGATATAGAGGTGAAAAGATCTACCTTCACCGTGTCTGGTTAGGGCTCGCAAGAAAAGAGTAATAGGTTTCGAGCGGTGGGATGTAAAACTAGCCCTCTAGGTAAAATAAATGCCTTTTATGTTTTGTGTGTGTGAGTTAAGGCACCCTTATGTTAGTGTTGCCCTCTTTTTTGCAAGTGTGGTATGTCCAAGGTTGATAACCGACCTAGATTAGGGGGAAAACGGGATGGGGACCTTTTAAAACTTTTTCAGGCCATGCAAGCTTAACTAGCAAAATTCTAGGCTCACTCATGCATGAATAGATTTAGAATCATTCTTAAACTTGTGCTTCATTAGTTGATCATAATTGATTTACGTTCTTGATTTCAAATTTCATTGGATTTGATTGTTGAGACTGAAGTAACAACATTGTGAATTAACCTACCATGTATTTGATTGTTTTATATGCTATTTGATTGTTTGTTTCTATCTTACTCGTCCCAAGCAAGAATTAAGTTGGGGTGTTTGATAGCTTTCAAAAAGAGCTACTATTCTTAGCTTATTTGGGCTCAATATTGGATTTTACGTGTTTATTTTCCCTATTTTGTAGGTATCGAGCAACCAAGAGATAGAATTAGGGATTTGAAGCAGATCAGGGTTAATTTGAAGCAATTTGGAGTTGATTTGAGCATCTGGGATTCAAAGGAATCAAAAAGACCAAAATTCTCCTACCAGATCGTCACAACGCTCGTAATTTGCCTAGGTCCGACGCTCGTGCAACACTTGGAGGCAGTAGATCATGATGTAGGGGAGCGTTGCAACAATGCTCCTAGCGTTGCAACGTTCTAGAGATTCATTAGCACCACCGTTGCAATGCCATCTGACGCTCCAACCTAACACTGTGCGACAGAATGCTCAGCGTTGCAATGCTATGAAGTTTGATGGACAGATTGAAAGTGCGTGCGCGAAAGACCATCAGCCCTAGCGTTGGACTTCTGCCTTGATGCTCCCCTTCAGCTGCTTTAGCGTTGCAACGCTATTTCTAAGCGTTGCGACGTTGTCCTGATTTTTTCTATAAATTTTCCTCTTTGATTTTAGGTCAAAACATGCTGAAAATTGTATTGTTCTTTAATGAAGGCTGAGGAGAGGCCTTGATTTCTTCCTTTTCCTTTATGTTTTCAGTATCCTTAGGCTCGTTTTTGTTTTGTTTTCGGATTATGGACGTGTGTTGGAACGTATCTCGTTGGTTTGTCTATGAATCGATGAGGTAATTCTTTCGGTTAGTTCTTAGGTCGAGCATCTTGTTGTTTGATGAGTTTTATGTTTAAACTTTGTGCTTTAAATTAAAATTGTGTTTTTCTTTAAATCTTGCATGATTTAGATTTGCTTTTGTGTTTTAGATTGATGCCCTCTCATGATTGCATATCTTAGCTAGTAAATTCAAGCTCCCACGTATTCTTATAATCGTCCATGCTTTGAGTTTACCCATGTAGCATGATTAGATGAGCATGCTTAGATGTATAAGTTGACCTTGAATCTTTGCATCGCATGCTTAATCTGAATTTAAAGAATAAATTGATTATTTGAACATGGCTATCTTGACACTTAATAAATTGATTATCTAAAAAGCATTTTTTTTTTGGATCAGGAAATTGATGTCATTGATTCGACTCCAAACCGAAACAAAAGAAAATTTGTAAAATCAGGATAAGGTACCCGACCTTATCCCTATACTATAAACCTTTTAGGCTGTATCTTGAACATTGATCCCTGTATGTCTCCACATAAAATTCAAGACTCGTATGACAACCTTGGTTGTTAGTTTATTGGATTTAGGGTTACTAAGACAAAATAGACAACAATACAAGCAGTAACATTTATTGAATTAACATCATTAACATCCATAACTCTTTACTAATGACGGTCAATTAATAACATTTACTATATGAGTTTTAGGGCATAAAACCTGACACTGGACATCCCCAAATTCTGAAGTGGCATAAACTACCTTTACGACCTCTCCACAATTCCAAAGGTGTTTCAGAAACACTCTTTGATGGAACGTTGTTCCGAATGTAAACAACAGTCTCCACTATAAATCCTTAGAATGAGTCTGGAAGTTAAGCATAACTCATCATAGACCAAACCATATCCAACAGGGTTCTATTTCTCCTTTTCGATAAACCATTCTACTGAGGTGTACTAAGGGCTGAGAGTTGAGACGTTATTCCATGTTCTATCATATAGTTCAGAAATCTTAAATCCATATACTCTCCACCATGATCAGATCGTAGTGTTTTTATCTTTTTACCTAACAAATTTTCAACCTCGGCTCTATATTCTTTGAACATTTGAAGTGTTTCAGACTTGTGTTGCATTAGGTATAGATACCTGTATCTTGAATAATCATCTATAAAAGAGATGAAAAATTCATACCCTCCTCTTACTTTTACATTCATCGAACCACAGAGGTCTGAATGTATAAGTTCCAAGGCTTGTTTGGCTCTATAAACTTTTCTAGTAAAAAAAGTCATTTTGTCATCTTGTCTTCAAGGCATGACTCACATATAAGTAAAGAATTTTCTTCTAAACTATTTAGAAGTCTATTTTTCACTAATCTCTAAATCCTATTGAGATTAATGTGACCTAACCCTAGATGCCAAAGGTGGGCATTTTCTTTAGGAGAAATCCTTGGTCTCTTAGCAATTGTTGCCGTTCTGAACATTTTAGTATTTAGGACAGCCTTTGTAACTAACAGCCTTAGTACATGTTGCTTTCTTTTGAAGCAAATCCTATCTCCATTCCGTTTTTTGAAAATAAACACTTTACTTCCAAAGAAGGAGAGAGAATAATTTTGCTCAATCAAACAAGAAACAAAGATTAAATCCTTTTCATATTAGAAACTACATATACGTCATTTAATAACATATATCGTTTCTTGTCCAAAAGTAACTCAAGCCTGGCTACGGCAACAACTGAAATGGCCTCACTAGTACCAACTCGAAAAAGCTACTGTAACAACTGAAACGACCTCACCAGGTGCGACTTGAAAAATTCATCTCCCTAACTTCCAATTATCTCCAGGAATTAAATCTTGATAGGAAGAACATATGTGATTAGTAGCCCCTGAATCAACTATTTAGTCAAAATAATTATTCTCTACTAAGCATGACTCTAGGACAAGTAAATCAGATTTACTGTCATTGGATCTCTTCCTATTCTGGAGAGCCGTGGGATCAACTTGAACACCCTTATTATGAACTCCAAGTTTTTCCGCTGAGGTCAAACCTCTTTGATAAACTTTGCTAAAGTTAGCAACTTTTGGCTCCTTTATTTTTCCCTTGACATTTAATACAGACCGAAGCTCATATATGGAGCTGAGATTATTGGTTTTGTCTATATCAATCTCATCCTGCTTGAATTGTAAAGACATTCGCTCAAACAACTCTTGCATTGATTGCTTGATCTGAAGTGCATTGACCATGCTCTCAAATCTTTTGGCAAAGGCATCAGGTATGCTTACCAAAATGTGAATTCGAGCCTCAAGATTGGCCTTCATCCACCTTTTGTATGCATCATGAATATTTCGTGTTGCGTTAAGGATTGGAATTGGAGGACATTCCTCGGTCAAGATGAAGTTAAGGTCGTTAACCACAAACATAGTTTTAATCGATTCTTTTCAAGTTGTATAATTGAATTCGCTCAATATTTCAATATTAAGAAGGTTCATTAAAGCGTTAGTCATTTTTGCTGATACAAAAAAATTACTTATTTTAGACACTTATGCAAAAATTTATTTTAATCCAATCAGTTTAGCAAAAACTAATAATGAACCCAAAATTATTCCATTTAGCAACGATGCTTCAGTGATTTAGGAAAAAAGCTATCGAAGGATGGTCAACCACCCCTTCCCTAAATTGAGACAGTTCTCAACCAATCATTACATTAGAATAACTCTTATTTCTGTAACGATTAGTCACCATTGATTTGGTCAAGAAATCATTAACTTGCTTAACAATTTCTTATAAGTGTAACCCTTCATTTTAGACCCTAGAGTTCCGTCCCAATGAGCCAACCGAAGGAAAAAACCAATTGGGGCAAAAACTAAAATGATCCTATCCAGAAACCATTTTTGAAGTTTGCCCTTGACATTGACCTAATGCACAAACCATTTGAAGGGGGATGCTCCCAGGGCACCTCGAGGTCGTGCAAAAAGGTCTTATGATGCAAACCAATGAAGGAGACCGTAGGACATGTTGACACATATCCTTCTCTCACTTACTATAAACTCTCTTCATTCACCTTGATATTGACCCATGCAAACACTATCTAAAGGGGGATGCTCCCAGGGCGCCTCGAGGCCAAGCATGAGTATCATGGTGTGAACTTTTAGGGAGAACTTGAGTGGAAATAATTGACATATCGTATATATCTTTTTTCAAACCCACTGAGTATTTTACAAAAATGGGTTTATTAACTTAGTAAAAACCAGTTAATTAATTTTAACTAAGCTCTGTTAATTTTCTCAATATAACACTTATATTGAATATTTCAGCAATATGTGACTTAATTTATTATACTTCTTAACAAAGTCAATCACTTATTGCATGATTATCAAATATTTGCCCAATTCACCTTCCAGGTCAGTTCTTAGGTAGAGGTGTTCCATTTTCGTCAGCTTAAATACCTCAACCTAGACAGAACTTTCCTTAGACAAAGGTCCCTTATGAACAATTATTTTATAAAATTAATCTGTTATTGAAATTTATTTTAATTCTATTAAAACGAATTAAAAGATTAACCTATTTCATTATAAATGTGTTTAACATAAGTCTAGGTGAATTAATTTTAAACCATTTAAAGTTAAATTGGACCTATATTGGCATTCAACTCTTTCTTATAGCTTTTAATTCTAATTTCATTATACTTATAACCATTATAAAATAATGAAAAAAAAAATTTATAATTATATTCAAAGACATTGATTAAATATAACATTTATATTTCTCTAGGTAATGTTATGCTCAATGCAAAATTTATTTTAATTAAAAAATATAACACTTATTTCTAACAATTATTAAGCACACATATCCATCATGTTTTCATACATTATAAAAATTATAACCTAGTATGATTCATGAACATACTTAATGTACCAGACATCTAAAATAATATAACACTTGTATTAAGATGCATGAGTAAGCTAATTTAATCATGCATCCAAAAAATATAACACTTACATTTTGACATGACACACGGACAAGTTTATCCTAAGGTGGGATTTTGAATCTAAATGACATACTTTATGCACCATTCAAAAATAATTTAAATCATACATTGTTGGGTTTTATGTCCTAAAACTCGTGGTTTGTAAACAATGGAACTTATTCTGAAAATTCAATAAAGGTGTTATTGAATAGATCTTTTTGCTTAATAGAAATCCAATAAACCTAAAAGTCCCTCGACTATTGGATGAGTAACTTTATGTGGAGACATAAAGGTGGATCAGGTTTGAGTAAATAGTCAAAATGATCTATAGTATATGGATAAGATTGGGTACCTTATTCTGGTAACACTATTGGATGCGGCCTGCTCTGTAGCTGTTACAAGGAGTTGTAAATTGCTACAAACGATATGATCCTAATTCGTTCATGTTGGATATGAGGAGAGGGGGTGTCCTTATGCAAAAGGATTTGTACAGATCGGACCATGAAATCAGTCACTCTTACTTTATAACGTTGATTACTGTTTAAGACTGACTATTTCAAAGCGATGACCTAGGTAACTTAACCTTAATCCTGAGCTAATTGTGAACTTCTGTTTATTTGGGATTGCCCTTAGATTTGCATAGGTGAGGGTTGGCTCAACAGCGCTGGCTCAATAAGACTCCCATTTCAGGGGTAAGTTTGGATAGATAGCTGGAGACATAGGGTGTAAGAGGGAATTCACTCCTACCCGTTTTAGAGATAGTAGAGAGGTTGTTCCCTTAAGTGTTGATTCTAGGTCTTGAACAAGGGATCCCACCCTCTCATTGGCCTGAGAGGGACTTGGTTTTGTTGATTGGATCACAAAACAATCGTTCATTAGGGGATCAGTGGGGACTTAAGAAACAAGAGGTAGTTTTGGGGTTAAAACAGAGATTTGATCCAACCGTTATTGCGAACAACTTGTGAAGGGTTAACTTACTAATCATGGTTATATCGGGTGGACATAATATATCTACAGTGAGGGGAGTTCAACTATGAGCTTTAGTGGAGTGACTCAGTAGTTAACGAATGAGCGTTAGATCGGTCTAATGAGTTTAGCCGATTAATCTTGGATCGTTGAAGCCAATGATTTGTAGGTCCATGAGGTCCCCCTACTAGCTCGGAAATGGATTAGCTCTAGAGTAGCGTGATAAGTTAATTTGAAATGTCAAATTAGAATCAAACAGAATTGGAGAATATATATATTTAAATATAATTTAAATATATGAATATGAATTTGTGTAAAAATTAATTTAATATTGGATATTAAATTAATTAGAATTATTTAAATTGTTTAAATAATTATTTATTAATTTTATAAGAAAATTAATTTATGAAATTAATTTGTAAAATTAATAAATTTTGATTTTATAAATAAAATACAATTTTAAAATCAATTTTAGATTTTGGAAATAGAAAATTACACAAAAAAGGAAAAAATGGGTTTTTCCATCTTCATCTTCAACTAGCTCACAAGGAACCCACCATCTTCAACCTTCAATAACTCCAAGCATGAGCTGCATCCCATGTAGAAAATCTCTTTGCATGATAGTCTACAATATTTAAAGAGATTGGAGTGAAGTTGAGGTGATTTAACCGATAGAATTTTAGCTGAAAATTCGTTTAAAGAAGGTGTTCTTCATTGGGTTGGTTCAGTGAGCATTCTCCAAATTCCCTTTGATTCCAGCTTATTTTGAGTCCCACAACTCAATCTAGAGTACCAAAAGAATAGTAGGGAAGATCTTGTGGTGGTCTACTAATAACGAGTAGAAATACACGTTATTACAATGCAAATAAGTAAAATAATGAGAGAATGCAATGATAAAAATATACAATATCATGTCCAAATGCGCTAAACTGAAGAAATTGAAATCGCATGCGCCCATTGCATAAAAGTAGCTAATTTACTTATTTTATGCAGGAAAAATACGTTGGCGCAAGTAAAATTGCGGTCCAAGGAATTAGGCGTCCGCGTGCCTGAGAAATTGCGATTGCAAAGTCATGCGATCGTATGCGATCGTGAGAAGTTACTCAAGAATGTGGCCGCGTAAAGATTGCGCATCAAGAGGACAACATTAAATCATGGTGGAACGGAAAGCCGATGACGGTCGAATCCGAATTTAGTTGAGAAGCCGTTAAAGCCATACTATAGCAAGTACACTCAACTTTCAGTGACCATTAATCGGTGCATTAGAGCAGGAGATTTAATGACCGCCCATCATTGCAATCATTAGAGAGAAAGGCTACTTCACCTTGAGCTCTATAATTACCGAAGGCCACCATTATAATGAGATCAAATACAAGTTAAAGAGCCGTTAGTCTGTTCACGTACGTACTTAGATTTAGAAGACGGAGACGAGCTAGGAGATGAAGAAAACGAGTGATCATTCCCGGACAGATCGACAGACTATCGGAAAGCGCTACAAAGGGAGAGAGGGCCAACACTTGCAAAAGCAAGAATATTCATCTGGACAGAGTTGAAGTGAAAAAGACAGTGTAAAAGGCCACGGGAAGTAAGACATTGCTACCGGGCTTCTTATCTCTACATTCCATTGCTATTCTATATTCAACATTTTATTTATTGGAAAATGAAAATCTCATTTCCCACTATGTTCAATCTTTCCATACTTTGCATGAGTAGCTAAATTACCGAATGGGTTGAGAAGTACTTAGCTTGCATGACCTAAGATTTATATTTTATGCGATCATCTTGTCTTATGTATGCGTCATTCACCTTTTAGAGATACTTGAGAGAGTAGTCCAAAGATAGAATCTAGACTCGAGAGAGTCATATTAGAATCTAGGATTGAGAGAGTCAGATTAGAACCACATAAGCAAGAAATAGAAACTTAGACATAAGTTCTATCACTATTTACACATCGCATGCACCATAGAAATAGGATATGATAGTATGCGGTCACCTTGTTTTATGTGTGCATCATGCATCATCGCATAGACAAGAATAGAGGCTTAGACATAAGTCCTATCGACATTTTCATATACATCGCATGCGTCCTAGAAATATGATTTATGGCATTTGCATTGCGAGATGACATGCTATTGTTTATGGGTAGCATGTTCGCATAGCTTGTACGTAATCTTAGGAAGTGTTAGTTAAACCCCTTCTCAACCCATTCATCGCATATTCATTGTAAATCTCGATTTCGTCAACTCTTTGTTTGCACTCCGTCGCATAGGAAATATTCTTTATCAAAACACTATCAACTTATTTTTTTTCACCACCGCAAGAGAATCAAAGTTGCTGTCGCATATTTACTCAGTAGTCCCTGTGTTCGACCCTGGACTTACCAGGAAACCTAGTGAAACTTATACTTGGGTCTTATTAGGAAAACTTGCATGTGCAACGCATAACACATCATCACAAACTCACACCATGATCCCATCACAATTTACAACGCATCATCTACATAAAGATTTGGAATTTGCAGCTGGAAATCAAGATTTCAACGGTTCTTTAAAGGTTTTCCTTGAAACCCATTAAACTCTATTTAGCATGTTTTCTTTTCTGCCAAAATTAATCAATTAGAGTGCTTATGGATCTTGATGTCTTCCACTGCGTACTACTACCAGTCTAACATACATCTCATGCATAATTAAATCAACAAAATATCAAACTTAAATAGTTATTGGCATTCCTAGAAAATAAAATAAAATCTAAAACTCTAGATTTTAGAAATTCCTAAAAGAAAACGGAAAAAAGACAAAGAAAAACTGCTTTTGTTCAGCGGCGACGATAGATAAACCATGGCTCAAAATGACGATCCAATCGTTCAAAACGAGAACCTAGGTGTCTTGAATAAATTGACCAAATTTCAGTACGATCCAACAATTAAAACTTTAGTATACAAATTCGTAAATGCTGTTCCTGAAAAATTGAACTACACTACATTGTTTCTCTTCATTTTTTCTTGTTTTGCCTTTGTTTTCTTAGGTTCTTTTCACAAAAATTTTTGCCATGAAAGGCACGGACTCAAATACTCGATTTACAATAAAGATACTCGTAAACACTAGATTTTACATTGATCTCATCAATTAAAATTGTAAATCTAAATGCCAAAAGCCTAATAGTTAACTTACAAACCACAATTAAAATCACATATATCTCATGCATATATTTTAAAAGTAACCCACCATTCTATTATGATTTTGTTTCTAAAAAACCAAAAATCAAAATTGCACAAATTGGGCTCTAATACCAATTGAAGGGATCGAATCCTACGTAAAAGTATGTGATCGCCTTGCAATTTTGTTTTTAACTTTACAAAAACAAAATATGGTACCAAAATAATAACATAATGGATAACAATCAATATTAGTATGCATTTAAGAGAAGAAAAGATCAAAGAGCTAAAACTTACCTTTGTAAATTCCTAAATTCTTCACGATTCCCTTTGCGTCTTCTCCAAAATGTCTCTTCAATGATTAAGGGACACCACCATAAGTGAAACCTTATTATTCTCTAGGATCCCAAGAATTAGATGTGTGATCCCCAAGATTTGGAAGAGGAAGAAGAAGTAGTAGAGAAGAGAAGAGAGATTTTGAGAGTAGTAAGAGACTAGGATTCAAAATTCCCAATTCAATTGTGTCACAAACATGGGCTTGATTTTGTTGTGTAGTTGCTTGGGGACTAAAATACTCTCTAAGATGAAGAGGTTCAGAAGTTTAACCTTAAGCTTGTCATCTTCAGAATTTTTTAACATCTTGAAGGTTCTTTCAATATCTTTCCTAGTAGTATTATTATCATCTAGGAAGAAAGCATTTTTAAGTTCAGATATCCGAGCTTCTTCTTCTACTACATTTATGGGAAGAAAGCTATCTCTTTTTAGTCCAGTGATTAAACAGAACTCTTTCAATCCAAATTCAACTATTTTCCATTGAAGTTGAAAGCTAGGACTTTGGTTTCTTTGTATGAAATTGTCTTCTAACCAAATAGTTAAGAAATTGTGTTAGAATTCTGTTCATTTTGAGATTCATAAAATGTCCAAAAGGCCACATGTAAACCTCGTACTTCATTTTTTCCTACTTTAGTAACTAATAAGCATACTAAGTAAGATTATGCAGGAAGTGAAAGAGTAGGAAGATGGGAGAGGTAGATTCTAAGTAATGAAAGGCTCGGGTAGCTTGAAGGCTTGGCTTAGTTAGTGGAAATTTAACTAAGTGTTGAAAAGATATGGATGAAGCCTTAGGCATGGCATGGAAGGTGTCCTAGGTGTGGGTGTTGGTTTTGCCTTGGAGGTGAGGTAAGCTGTTGTGAAGGCCAAGTGTGGCCAAGTATGGCAGAGCTAGGAGTTGGAGTTGTACACACCAAGATGGTCTTAATTGGGTGCATGTAACCTATGCGTTGACAAGGTTTGTGACAGCTAAGGAGCTTGCGAGGTTAGAGAGCATGCGGCAAGAGTGTACTATGCGAGTCATTGATACGCTGAGGCTTGGGGGCCAGGTATGTGGCAACCAAGTCCTCTTGAGGTTATTAGACACATGGTGGCATGAAGCCGTTAGGGGTTGGTGGGCAAGACATAAAGACCCTATGTGCTGGAAGACCGTGTGGGTGCTTGGGAAGCGTTGGCAGCATTGGCGCTAGGCACCTGAGGCAAGCACTGCTTAGTGGTTATGTGTTGAGGAAGGCTTAATGCCTGGTTAGTGATTCATTGAGACTAAGCTATGCATGGGCTAGGACATGCGTTGGTCTAGGAGCATGCGACCATAAGAGGGATGCGATAACCTCAAGGTGAGCTATGCGTTGATGATGTTGAAGGCAAGGGCTTGTGTTGGTAATTAGGGAGCATAATCAACTTAAACCATTAGTTACTTAAGCCCGTTTTCATGCTTAGGATTGTTGTTATCACTTCAAAGATGAGGTGGCAATTTAACAATTAAGGGATAGCATGCAGCTGCTAGTGTAAAAGGAGAAACCTAACTTTAAAGAAAAGGTTTGAGCAATTCATTCATGCAAACTGAGTGATTTCCAAAGCCATTCAATCCCTGAGTATGTCAAGTTGCTGAAATTGGGCTACTGGAAGGAAATTCCATAGGAGTCAGGCTAGAGATTGAAGAATTTAGCTGAAGGTCAAGCTCTCGAGTAGACATGGGCTAGTCATGGTGATTTAAGGTTTTCAGCCAAACCATGAGGAATTCTAAGCTAAGATTTTAAGATAAGCCTGTTAAGACAATTTAGAGCAAATTTGTAGAAGGAAATTCCTTGAGAAAAGGCTTGAAAAATTAGTTATTCAAATTGTAAGTTTAATATAGAAATCTTGAACAAGCAGGCAGCTGTTTGGGTTGAACAAGCAAGCAGCTTGAAGGGCTAGTCGGTGACACTGGTGAATGCACGTGCAAGGAGCTAAGCTGCGTGCAAGGGATGTGTTGGGCTGGGTGTAAGGACACACTGAGAGCGTTGAACCGTGGAGCACATTGTTGAAGTTGTAAGCGCAAGACAACTTGTGGGCATTGGACTGTGCGGCAGAGTGAGCGGGGCTGTGTAGGCAGGCGCACGAGGTGTTAGGCGTAAGGGGGCACTGAAGCGTGTTGGCACGCGACTGGACGAGTACATGAGGCAAGCCTTGATTTGCCACAAATTGGGCGCATAGGTTGAACGATTGCCGCAAGGGCTAGCGAGTTGAAAGCTTGGACACATTGGAGCAGGCCACGCGTTGGTGTGTGGCGGAAAGGGACATTTAGGCCATGCGATTGGCACATAGTATGCGTGGGTGGTGTGTGTGACTGTTGCAAGCAAGCTTAACACCTAGAGGAGAATTCTAAGTGTTCAACGCTTAGTGAGGTTAGCTTGGAAGGGTTGATAACAAAGGAAGGCGCTCATTAATCTTTAGAGGATTGCCAAAGACAGTGAGTGACTTTAAATGCTTTAAATATTTGTAAATGCTTTACGAATGATTTAGTAATCCATATTTACTAAAAGCTATTTATGACAATTAGTTTCCCATCATTTACCAAAGTAATGCATCTCTTTAATGTTATGTTTATGCATTGACTTAGAAAGCTACTAAGTATAAGTTATGTACTCCAATGATCACGAGTATGCATTAGTACTGAATGCCTTAGGGCAACTACATCTTAATAGCGGTAAAAATGTACCTTAGGAAGTATGAATAGTTCTGATGATAGGATCCAGTCTACTTGTACGTAGGACAGGTATGACTAGGAGAAAGATGATGGATGAAGGTGACACACCTTACCCTAGGAAACCACGAGGTAAGGTGATGGATGTTGACTTGAAAATTGGTTTGCATGTAATGTGCATGCTAATGCGCTACAAGCTCATGTTGCCATAAACTTGTAACGGGAAAATGTATGTTTCTGCTATGTTATTGCTCATGCACACTTTATGCGATACTACTTCTAGATGTATGCATTATTAATGGAATGCTTGTAGTATGCTATGCGTTGTCATAAGTTTCTTTGTGTTGAAACCAAGTATAATTCCAACGCAAGTTTCTCAGAGTGATCCGAAGTCGAACACAGGGATTGCTTAGTTAGTGCGTTACGTTCGTGATATATGCGACCGAGGGTTTTTCAATTAATAAAAGTGTGTGTGTACAGATATTTAAAATGCGGTAAAGTAAAATTGTACAGATAAAGTAAAGTTGCGATAATAAAGTAAAGTGCGATAAAAGTAAACCTAAGCTAACATGATACAAGATATAGGATACATGATATCGAGTTTGAGACTGATTGTGAAGATTATACAAAGGGTCGTGTTATGCGGTGGCAAGGCTTTATGTATGAAGCAGAAAGAGAAAAGATAACTAGTACAAACATCACAAGTTCATTAATTGCATTAAAGATATAACTACGGTTCCGCTTTCCTTTGACGTACACCTCTCGGTGATCGACCGTGTTCCCACATCTTTGTGGTGAAATAGAGATGAATGTAATGAACGTAAGGTTGCTTCCATCTCTGGAAGTACTTCTCGCTTTAGTTAGCGCATTATTCTAACCTTCTCTCGACAGGTCAGAATGGCATCTTCACTTCTGCTCTCACAGGTGAAGATGCCGTCTAGCATGCTTTAGCTAAACACATTTATTTCTTTAGCAAAAATTAATTTACTTGTTAGATTCATGCTAATTACCAAGGGATTAAGAAAACATCGTGGAGAAAACGATTCATGGAGGAACGGAAGTAGACAGAAAGATGGAGATGAAAATGATCATGACATTCAATACTAATATTTAACGTTTGATACATGTTGTGAATGATAGAGATTAAGAAGATGAATACAATTGATGATAAGAGATAGAAACAAATACAGAAGAGTGCCAACGTCTTGACACAGATCTGGACGGTGGATTTGCTTGCCGGCTAATGGAATGAATGATCAGAAGAGCTTCCCTCTCAAGCTTGCTCGTCCGGTAGAGGTGACCTTGGTACAGAGCTTCACGGCAGGGATTTGAAGGATTTGCCCTGAGACTCACCTCTCGGCCTTGTCTCTTAATTATTCCTGAAACTTCTCCGATCAGCACTCAGACTAGCCTTTCTCTCAATATACAAATATCAAAATAGCCTTGTATCAAATATATTTTGCAATGGAATTTTAGAGGGTATTTATAGGCTCAGCTTTGACTCTTTGTAGTGTGGGCCCCACTTTATTGTTAAGGCAACTTCGAAAATGGTGGAATGAATATTCCTTCTGTTATGCAATCAATCCCTTCGAAAATGTACAACGGTTAGCTATACACGTGTCTGAATCCTCTGCAATTGCGTTGCTCATTTGCATCTTCGATCGTGTGTCCGCATGCGGTGTTGTTTTTGATTACTGCATGCGGTTGAAGTTAAGCTCTGGATCGAATGTCGCATGCATCATCATTGCGTTGATCGTCTCTTCATTATTGATTGATGGGCGCAATGCAATGGGGATGCGTTGTTCAGTTTCTCTTTGAGCCTTGAACGCAAGCGGTGACTTTATTTCATGCAAAACAGAATGGAAACATCTTTTTCTACCATCACAATGGTGTCAGTGGGTGTATTGGCAACAATTCATAATTATTGCATTTCTTAGCCAATTTCCATACATTCGACGCAACTTTCCTCTCTTTTAGCCGCAATATCTAAATAAAGTAGCATAAATAACTTGTATTTCTACAAGTTATCAATGGACAAATGTGACACACCTTAATCTGGGTTAATATGAGGAAAACTAGGTGGAAGGTAGTGGACAAAGGTGACACACCTCAACCTAGAGTAGTACGGAGAGTTGGACAAGAGAGCTCCTTCTCTCAGTTAAGTAGTAATGCAGTTAAGTATGGTAGAGAGCGAATAGGAGGGTTCATTCTTAGGGAAGAGGCTAAGTAGTGGGAGTTGAGCAAGAGGGCCACTCTCAACTTAGGAATAGTCCAGCTATGTACAAATATGATCTGTTATGTTATAATGTTTAATGTGAATGTTGTTTACCTAAGTTTATGTTTCCCATTAAAGCTTTCAGTTTTATTATCAGTTTATTGTATAATACTATTATTTTAAAAGTTAGTCACTCACTGGGCTTCTAGCTCATGATTTTCAAAATGTCCCCCCTCCCCCATGTAGCAATCATTTCCCAGAAGACGACTCTACTGCTGCTCTGCCACTTAGAGACTCAGGTTGATGGAAGCTTGGTTGATGACTCTGTGATTATTAGTACACATGGGTCTGTTATATAGGGACTAGTATGTATGTTGGGCTCATTAAGTGGTAATTTGCATAAGTTGTATATATGTGAATAGTCTATAAAACCTTGTGAGATGACTGTGATAAGTTATAGTTGTTCTATTCAATATGTATCTGAAAATGTTTGTATATCAAGGTTTCTATATAGGTTTTGAACATAGGTTAGGCAGTAAGTGCCAGAAAAAGGGTTGGAAACTGCTACCGTCACATCTTCTTTCAGGTTAAGAGGGTAATTGGGAGGGGGTGTGAAAAGTTGGTACCAGAGCATAAGATTATGGGAGAAAGGGAGAGTTTATGCATAAGTCTAAGCCTTTAGGACAAGTCCCTAACATGTAAACTTCATAATTAGGTGAAAGACGCCGAGGAAAAGTGGCAGGCAGAGCAAGCAGATAGAGGAGGGGAACATTGACCCTACCGTTAGAGGTCCTGAAGTTAGAAAAGACCCAGAGCCGCGCAGGAAAAGAGTCAGAAAGCCAGTAGTCTCAGAAACAACTTCAAAAGGGGAGTTAAATACCCCACAAGTAGGGATGGATCCTCATTGAGAGAATCGAGTATTCGACATGATTGCCCAAAGGTTGATAGCCGATATAAGTACAGTTCAGACAGACTTAGAGAAAAGATATAGTATTGAGAGGCTCAAGGCCCTAGGTGCAACAACATTCAAGGGTACCATAGACCCTGCAGATGTTGAGGTCTGGTTAGACCTAATTGAGAAATGTTTTAGTGTAATAGATTGTCCGAAAGATTGAAAGGTCAAGTTAGTAGTATTTCTGTTAAAAAAGGGAGCAGAGAAGTGGTGGAAAGTTATAATTGCCAGAAGAATTAGTTCGGAAGTTATGTTATGGCCTGAGTTTAGAAGAATCTTTGAAGACAAATATTATCCTAGCTCCTTTAGGGAAGCTAAGAGGGAAGAATTCCTCAAGTTAGTTCAAGGGCCCATGACGTGGCTGAGTATGAGTAGAAGTTTAGGAGTTGTCACAGTACGCTCTTCCAATCATAGATGAGGAAAAGGATAGATGTAGAAAGTTTGAAAACGGACTCCGAAAGGAAATCCGTAATTCGGTCACCTCAACAGCTAGCTGGACGAATTTCACCCAGCTAGTTGTGATAACTTGTAGAAATACAAGTTATTTATGCTATTTTATTTAGATTATGCAGCAAAAAGAAGGAAAAATTGCGTCGACAGTATAGAAATTGGCTTAGAAATACAAAAATTGTAAAGTGTCGTGAACATACCCATTAACCCCATTGCGATGGTGAAATGGAATGTCCAAGTCTTTGTTTTGCAGGAAATAGGTCACCGCATGTGTTAATTAGTCAAGGACAAAGATGAACAATGCATCCACACAGCATGCAGCAATCGATCATGAACGAAAAAAGATCAACGCAATTGCAGCGCATGCGATGATCGATCATGGATTTAAGCGATCAACGCATTTCCACCGCATGTGATAATCGATAAGAGATAAAAAAAAACTACACCACATGCAGTGATCAATCGAAGATGAGAAGAGCAACGCATTCGCATGGACTTCTGATAAGTGTACAACTTTTATGTTGTACAATTTTGACAATTGATCGTGGAGCAGAGCGTACATTCCCACTACGCCATGGCAGAAATTATCAGATTTTCAAAGTGGGACCACTAATACAGAAGAGCCAAGGTCTATAAATAGCTTCTTCGAATTCAATGTAAGGGAGGCTGGTCTAAAGAGACAATACAGGGAAAATCCGGGAGAACGATGAGACAAGGTTGAAAGGTAAGTCTCTGAGCAAGAAATTCTTTCCATTCCCGAAGACGAAGCTCTGTGCAAGAGGTCACTTCTATTGAGAAAGCAAGCCTGAGAGGGAAACTTTCCACTTCATTTCCTCCACACGCCGGCAAGCATAACGTCTTCGATCGGGATTTGTGTCAAGACATTGACATTCTTTTCGTATTTATTCTTATTTTCCAATTCATCTACTGTGTCCATCTTTCTTTAACCTTTGATTCACGATCTGTATCAAACGCTTATCTATGAATTTAATATCATTATCCTAATCATTGTCATTTCTCTGTTCTTCTCCACACATTCATCATCTGTTTTCTCCATCATGTGTCACTAAACCCCTAGGTAAAGGGGAAGGATTAAGCGAGTGAATTAATCCTTGTTAAGGAAATCGGCTGAGTTTAGCTAAAGCATGCTCGACAGCATCTTCATCTGTGAGAGCAAAAGTGAAAATGTTATTCCACTTATCGAGAGAAGGTTGGAAGAATGCGTTAAGTAAAGAGAAAAAGTATTTCCAGAGATGGAAACAACCTTGCGTTCATCATGTTCATCCCTGTTTCACCATAGACATAGGAACACAGCCGATCACTGAAAGGTGTAAGCCAAGGGAAAGCGGAACCTTAGTTGCGTGCTCAACGAGATTGAAGAACTTGCGATGTTCTTTCCCTCAACCCACTCTCTTTTTGATTCATTCATAAGACTTACCACCGCATTCATTAGACTCTTTTGTACAACTTCACAGCTAGTCCTCACCCTGTATCATTAATAGTTTAGTCATTTATTTATCATCGCTATTTACTTTATAGCACTTTACTTTTCATCGCAATTTACTTTCATCGCAATTTACTTTTCTGCAAACATCATTCATTATTCTTTATGTTAAACCGGTCGCATATACCACATTAGTATCGCATTTAAATAACAACAATCCCCGTGTTTCACCTCAGGTCAATCTGAGAAACTTGCGTTGGAATTATACTTGGTTCCAGCGTAAGAAAACTTGTGACACGCACTACACAAACGCATACTACGAAGCATATCATCATCATCACATACATTTAGAACGTAGTAGCTCATTATCTTTATCGCAAAGCAACTTGAGCGCATAAAGCCATCAACATTCATTCATTCATTTTAAACCATTACAAGTTTTTGGTGATAGATATAAGAAATAGATATAAAGATAATACAATTTCGTCTATCAAGGTTTTGGCGCCGTTTCCAGGGACAATAACTTGAATCATTCATAAGCAACGCAATAGATAAAAAGAAATAAAAATTTTATATAACAAGTTTTTGGTGCCGTTGCTGGGGATTGGCAATGTTTAGTGTTGAATATTCTTGTGGTATTTTGCAGGACAGATCTCTGCTGTACTGTTTGTTTATCATAGAGAGCAGGCTGACGGTTTATGAGTATTGGGACTGATCCAGAATTCGAAGCTGACCCAGAGATCGAGCGTACTTTTCGCGCACGAGCATGCCAGAACCACATTAGGTGAAGAAGGAACATGGCAAATAATAATGATAGGCTCGATTCGAATCAAGGGGTTAATCGGCCAGCGCAAGATCCAGTTTTCCTGGCAACCGATCGCAACATCCCAATGAGAAACTATGTGACACCCAACTTATATGACTTCTCGCCCGAAATTTCAAGACCCATGGTTGAGGAGAATGTATGCTTTGAGATCAAGCCGGTCATGCTTCAAATGGTCCAAAACGCAGGGCAATTTGGAGGTATATAAGGTGAAGACCCGCACGCCCATTTGACCAGCTTCGTGGAAATGTGCAATACTTTCTCCATTCCTGGCGTTACTCCTAAGGGAATTAGATTATACCTCTTCCTGTACACACTGGAGGATGAGGCGAAGAGATGGGCTCATTCTTTGGAGCCAAATGAAATTACTTCATGGGACCAGTTGGTCGAGCAATTCATGAAGAAATTCTTCTTGCCATCCGTCAATGCAAGAAGACAGAGAGACGTGTTGAATTTTGAGAAGATGGAAAATGATAATCTCAGCATCGGCTGGGTGCGATTTAGAAGATTGGTAAAGAACTGTCCGCACATCGGGATTCCCGACTGCGTTCTGATGGAAACTTTTTACAATGGCCTGGACAGATCAACGCAAGCTGTTGTTGATGCCTCCACGACAGAAGGATTCATGGACAAAACCTACACTGAAGCTAAGGTCATTGATAACTTGTAGAAATATAAGTTATTTTTTCTCTTAAGTTAGAATAATTAAGGTTTTTAATGATAAACTCTCCTCATTTTTAGTAGAAACGCATGGTTTATTCAAACATCAGCAAACTCATGCAAAAGAAGTTTTATTACTGAATATCACGGCACTAACACACTGTATTGCAGGATTTTAACGCAAGAATTAACATTAACGCATTAGACAAGTGCCGCAGGAAAAGCTCTAATGCATGGGCCATGCGTTAGAGGGAGTTTAACGCAGAGAAGATTCATTGCACCAGGATGATTGTGTCACATCACCACTTACAAGTATGGGCACCTGCAGCAGGCGACGTCTGAAAAGATTCCAAGCAGCAGGCGGCGTCTGAAAAGCTTCCAAGAGTCAAGCAGCCAACCAGGGCATGGATTTTAATTCTGACTAGGGCATGGATTTTAATGCTGACTAGGGCATGGACTTTAATGCTACCCATTCACCAAGTGGACGTGACCAACACCTATAAATAGATGAAGTCCATCCAGAGTTGAGAGTTCAAAAAATCATCAAGATCCTTACTCTCTGTAAATTGTAGTTATAGTTTTAATTCTGTAGAAGCTGTGCCATGGTGTTGCGACGATCAAAAGGGTTGAGAACCACCACCACCGTCGGTCGGGGAACAGAGGAAACCACTCTTGAGAAAGATACTCCATCCACTGCCTATACAAGTGATTGTATACAACGAGATTGAGCCAAAGAACTACAAGAGATTGTATTCTTTGGTTTGACTCAGTTTCTTTCTTATTTATCGCTTTCACTCCATTCGATTGAATATTGTTTTTGTGAAGACTCCTTGTTTCTATATAAAATTCATATATTTCATCCATCATACTTACTATTGTTTATCTCTTGTTTATGTTGAATGCATTAATACTTTATGCATAACTTCATTCTAACGTCCAAGCCAACTTGACAACTTGGTAAAAGCATCTTTAACTTAGATTGTTTGAAAGAATAACTAAGCTGCATCAAGTAGAACGCCTAGTACAGCTAGAGATAGACTTACTGGTGTTTCCTGCATTCTGTGTTATACGCATGCATCCTAGAGATAGGCTTTGTATGTTATTTTCATTGAGAAGTGTTGAATAAGGTCTAACGCATAAAAAAACAGATAAGCAAATCATCCTATCTCATCCACATCACATCTTAGTTGTGTACATTCATCTTAGACCGACGCGTCTCCCTACCTCAAATTCCATTTTCGCATGACCCATCATTCACCACTCAACTCTTTTGTATCTTCTTGCACAGGCAAAGCAAGTTAGTGTAAATAATACATCTCTCATATTCATTTAGGAAAACCCCTACAATAGATACAATGCAAGGTCTGCGTTTGGTTAACTGAATCCCTGAGATAGACCTTGGACTTACCAGGAACCTAAATTAGATTTATACTTGGGTCTAGTTTAGGAAAACTTGAACGTCATTATTAGGAGTTGTGTGCATTCTGTGCATATAACTAACACCCCAACGCGTTATAATTACTTAAACGCATCAAAGCATAAATGCATCACTTATAATTAGAACTTATTTCTCCAATTTATTTTATACAATATACTCCTAGAGCATCTCACGATAGTAACGAACAAGTTTTTGGCGCTATTGCCGGGGATTCAAAAACAAGAACTAACCAGAAATTTCGTTTGTATTTGTTGTAGGAACACTTCAGTCAAAGGAGTATTACAAGCTACGCCTAAGCTTGTGAATGTTTATGAACAGGGAGAACACTCCTGAATTCAGATACAACCCCGAGATTGAAAGGACCTTCCAACGTAGGAATCGATCCAACCGTCGTTGATGGTTATGGCAGCAATTTCTTAGACAACAGAACAGGCAGCGAGCAATGGCGGAAGAACAACCAAATCAGCAACTAGCTCATGCTGCACAGAATCCGATCTTGATGGCGAATAGATGCACGCGTCCTATGAGGGAATACACGTCCCTTGTACTATATGATTTCTCTCCAAGAATCATATACCCAACACCGGATGGAACCAGGTTCGAAATGAAATCTGTTATGCTCTAAATGCTCCAGACTGCTGAACAATTTGGGGGTGGTCGTGGTGAAGATCCTCACGCCCATATGAAGCATTTCCTAGAAACGTGTAATTCCTTTGTGATTCCTGGAATCACCCCAGAAGCAATCAGGCTGTCTTTGTTTCCCTATTCTTTGCGTGATGACGCAAAACAATGGGTGAGTTCACTAGAGCCTGGTGAAATCACCACCTGGGAAAAGTTGGTGGAAAAATTATGCAAAAATACTTCCCACCTACCACCAACGCGAGGAGGCATCGAGAGATTATAAACTTTGAACAAGAAGATACGGAGACCTTAAGCGCCTCATGGGAGCGTTTTAAAGGCTTAGTAAAAAATTGCCCAAACCATGGACTACCATTGACTATCCAAATGGAGACGTTTTATGGAGGATTGAATAGAGCATCACAGATGGCAGCAGACGCAGCAGCAACTGGTGGACTTATGGATAAATCCTATACTGAGGCTAAGGAGATACTAGACCGCATTGCTAAACACAATATGGAATGGGTGGATGATACATTGATGGAAGAAATGACAGGAGAAGAAATCTCAGAATGTTAATTCTATTGATGCTAACGCAATAACCACACTTTCTACTTAAGTGGCTGTGATGGCCAGCCTTCTGCAGAACATAACGCTGGGAAATGCATCAAATTAACAGAAGGTGAATCAGGTAGAGGCGTTTGGGCAACCCACGGTCAACTGTGTGGGCTGCGGAGATCCTTACTCCTATGCTGAATGTCCACAAAACCCTCAGTCAGTATGCTTCATAAAAAATAACCCATTCTCTAATACATATAACCTTGGATGGAGAAACCATCCAAATTTTTCTTGGACAAGAGGAAATTAGCAGGAGCACCACCCAGGGGCGAACCATCAGCAAAGGAATGGACCGCCGCTTGCATTTCAACGAACGCATAAGCAACATCAACAACCCTTCAATAGAGGAGGACAGGCGTCGAGCTCAGGATCTCCGCTTGAGAACCTATTGAAGGAGTACATAGCCTAGAACGACGTGTTGCTGAAAAGCCAAGCATCATCGATCAGAAACCTGGAGATCCAGGTAGGGCAGATAGCAAGCGAGTTGAAAAACAAGCAGCCTGGAGTTCTACCTAGCAATATCGAAACACCTGGGAATAATAATGGGAAGGAGCAATGTCACGCGGTGACATTGTGAAGTGGAAGAGCTCTTGAAGAAAGAAGAATGAATCCAAGAAACAGCAGTCCTTCGAAGGAACGCATTACACGTTTAATGGATCAGGAAGAAGGAATGCCCGAGACTACAAGCCATTCAGAAACCAGTATGTCTAATGCGGGAATACCTGAGATGCCGCTGAACGCACCATTCCCTAGGCGTCGGATGAAGAAGAATGATGAACATCAATTCAAGCACTTTCTTGAGCTCCTAAAGCAGCTGCACATTAACATTCCACTTGTAGAGGCTTTGGAGCAGATGCCAACATATGTAAAATTTCTGAAGGACATTTTGACGAAGAAGAGAAAAGTCAATGAGAAGAAAGTGATAGTACTAACGCAGGAATGTAACGCGTTAGTAAGCAACAATCTACCAAAGAAGTAGAAGGACCCTGGGAGCTTCATAGTTCCTTGTTTGATAGGAGGATTAGATGTGGGTCATGTGTTGTGCGATCTAGGAGCCAGCATTAATCTCATGCCACTTTCAATTTTTAAGAAATTGGGGATTGGCGAAGCACAACCTACTTTTGTCACCCTTCAGCTCGCTAATAGAACAATTAAGTACCTAGAAGGGA
Organism: Benincasa hispida; assembly: GCF_027475165.1. NCBI lineage: Eukaryota > Viridiplantae > Streptophyta > Magnoliopsida > Cucurbitales > Cucurbitaceae > Benincasa > Benincasa hispida. The sequence continues at coordinate 87,617,944 of NC_143489.1, read as the reverse complement.
AGATTGAAGACATTTTGGTGAAGGTTGACAATCTTATATTCCCAGTAGACTTTATTATCTTAGACTATGAAGCAGATAGAGAGGTACCAATTATCCTCGGACGCCCTTTCTTAGCTACCGGGAAAGTTTTAATTGACGTGCATAAAGGTGGATTAACTATGCGCGTGGATAATGAAGAGGTGAAGTTTAATGTGCTCAACGCATTAAAGTTCTCAGACAGTGAAGATTGTCAACTAAACAGCATTGAGTTACCTGAAGAAGAGACTCATGTATGTGAGGTCCTCGCGTTGGAGGAGAGCTTGAAGGAATCAGAGCCGCCAAGTCTGAGTGAGCAGCGGACAAAACCAACGCATCCATCACTTAAAGAACCACCAGAACTTGAGTTGAAACAGTTACCTGGACACTTGAAATATGCATTCCTTGGAACCAACAACACTTTACCTATGATCATTTCTGCAAATCTTATAGAGCCTAATGAGAAATCTCTCTTGTAGATGCTGAAAAAGCACAAGCGGGCAATAGGCTGGACGCTTGCGGATATCCGTGGGATAAGTCCATCTTATTGCATGCACAAGATTAGGCTGGAAGAAGGGAAGTCGGGGTCACTCGAGCCTAAAAAAAGGCTGAACCCCATAATGAAAGAAGTGGTCAAGAAGGAGATTTTAAAATGGTTGGACGCGAGAGTTATTTATCCGATATCTGACAGTAGTTGGGTAAGTCCAGTCCAATGCGTTCCCAAGAAAGGGGGAACGACCGTGATAGTCAACAGTAATAATGAACTCATACCCTCGAGAACTGTCACGGGCTGATGTATATGTATGGATTACCGAAAGCTCAACACAGTAACTAAGAAAGACCACTTTTTCCCCCTTCCTTTCATCGATCACTTGATAGACTTACAGGTAAAGAATTTTATTGCTTTCTCGATGGTTATTCTGGTTACAACCAGATTCTGATAGATCCGGAAGATTAGGATGTTTACTTGTCCCTTTGGAATATTTGCATTCAGACGCATGCCTTTTAGGCTGTGTAACGCACCAGGGACATTTCAACGATGTATGATGGCCATCTTCTCTGACTTCCTAGAAAAGACCGTTGATGTCTTCATGGATGATTTTTCAGTCTTTGGAGACTCATTCCAGTCATGACTAGATAATTTGGAGGTCGTCCTCGCTCGATGCAAGGAGACAAACTTGGTGTTGAATTGGGAGAAATGCCACTTCATGGTGATTGAAGGAATTTTCTTGGGTCACAAACTATCTAAGGCTGGCTTGGAAGTAGATGGAGCCAAAATAGATGTCATAGCAAAACTTCCACCACCAGCAAATGTTAAAACTTTACGAAGTTTTCTAGGGCATGTTGGCTTCTATAGACGGTTCGTTAGAGGATTCTCTCAGATTGCATGGCCTCTGAGCGCATTACTATAGGCGAACCGACCCTATGACTTTAATGAAGATTACACTGATGTGTTTGAAACTTTAAAGTATGCATTGATGACAGCCCCAGTACTCATAGCACCAGACTAGACACAGCGCTTTATTCTTATATGCGACGCGAGTGAAGTGGCAGTAGGAACAATGTTAGAGCAGAAGAAGGGTAACTTGATACATCCTATCTTCTACGCGTCCAAAACATTAAATGACTCTTAGGAACACTATACCACAACTGAAAAGGAAATGTTGGCTATAGTGTTTGGTATTGAAAAGTTTCGATCTTACTTAGTTGGTGCATTAGCCACCATATACGCCGACCACTTAGCCATAAAATTCTTGATGAGAAAAAAGAACGCAAAGCCAAGGTTGATAAGATGGGTACTGCTGCTACAGAAGTTTGATATCAATATCCAGGACAGAAAGGGAACAGAAAATCAGGTGGTTGACCACCTGTCCAGGCTAGAGAATCAAGAAATGCAAGTCCAAGAAAGTGAAATTAAGAACGCATTTCCTAATGAAAGCCTGTTTAAAGTTGAAGGCAGAGAACCTTGGTATGCGGACATAGACAATTATTTAACCACCAAGCAATTCCCTGGGAACTTCAACTCTCAGCAGAAGAAATGGTTAATTCATGACAACAAGTTTTATTTTTGGGATGAACCGTTTCTATATAAACAAGGCCCTGACTCCATACTGCGTCGATGCATTCCAGAGGAGGAGACGCAACGCATCTTAGCCGAGTGTCATGTCTCTCCCTACAGAGGGAATTTCAGTGGGCAAAGAACCGCAGCAAAGGTCCTTCAAAGCGGATACTTTTGGCCCACCCTCTTTAAAGATGCAAGGGAGTTTGTTCGAAAATGTGACCCCTGCCAACGCACCGGGAATATTTCTTCAAGGGAGGCAATGCCCTTGAATAATATTCTCGAAGTTGAGTCGTTTGATGTTTGGGGCATAGATTTTATGGGACCTTTTTCTCTGTCCTTTGGCCAATAGTACATCCTGCTTGTAGTAGATTATGTATCTAAGTGGGTAGAAGTAGTGGCTTGTGCCAGAAATGATGCGTCCATTGTATCTAAGTTTCTTACCAGGAATTCCTCTAATAAACGACGAAGGTAATCACTTTATTAATCGCATCATTTCCAAATAACTTGAAAAATATAATGTTAGGCACAAGATTGCCACTGCCTACCACCCACAAACAAACGGTCAAGCAGAAGTATCAAATCGAGAAATCAAGTCCATCTTGGAGAAAGTTGTCAATGCAACGCAGAAGGATTAGGCACAGAGGCTGGATGAGGTGCTCTGGGCCTACAGGACTACTTACAAAACTCCTATAGGTATGTCTCCGTATTTGGAAAAGCCTGTCATTTACCTGTAGAATTGGAGCACAAGGCGTTTTGGGCAGTTAAGAAGTTGAACATGAACTTGGATGCTGCGGGCGTTCAACGCAAACTTCAACTCAACGAGCTCTAGGAGTGGCGATTAAACGCATACAAAAACAACAAGCTATACAAGGAAAAGACAAAACGTTGGCATGATCAACGCATCAATAAGAAAGAACTTGTTGTTGGCCAAAAAGTTTTATTGTTCAATTCATGTCTACGTTTGTTTCCAGGAAAGCTAAAATCTAGGTGATCAGGACCTTTTATCATTAAAGAAATCTTCCCATATGGAACTGTGGAAATAACACGAGAAGATGGCACTAACGCGTTCAAGGTAAACGGCCAAAGAGTAAAGCCTTACTTTGAAGATGGATTGGAATGCCAGAAGTCATCTCTCACACTACGCGAAGCCAGTTAAGGCCCACGTCGAAGTGTTCCTGCATTTGCAACGCCATATATTCCAGGGATGCTTCACCCATCCTTGTCTTTTTTTTGCATTTTGTATTTTAATATGCGTTTAAATTTTCTGATTTAGTTGTTTTGATGTTTTTAAATTGATTGTCTTTGTTTTTGCTTTTACAAAACTTGGAAACTTGTTTGTTTTTCTTTAAAAAAGTTTGCATATGATTGAATTTGGAACAACAGACGCGTTAGACGCAAGTCTAACGCATGGCCCATTTGAAGGAACGCGTCTCGAGAACAAAAAACACTCGAGTATTTAGATAACCGAGACAACCCTTTAACTTCACATTTATTACAGACGTCAGGCACTGTCTGACATCAGCCACTACCATCTCCCTTCTTATAAAAAGGGCCAACGATTCAACTTCTTCTTCTTCTTCTTCTTCATTTCCCTCTCGAACCCTCTGAAACAAAAAGAAAAAAAAAGGAAAACTGAACCCCTCCGTCTCTCTCGCTTCTATTACTCGAGCTTCTCTGGCCACCATGTCGTCTGCTTCAGATAGCCAGAATCAGAGCGCTAGCTTTGGGAATGACTCTCCGATAAGCTCTTACTCCTCTGCCTTTGTGTCGATTTCACCACCTTCAAGCCCTAGGAAAACCACCAAATCCCTTGCCCAAACCAAACCCACACACGGCGGAGCTACCTCTTCCTAGTGGCCGTCCGCTTCGAAACCTTCCTCAGCCCCCACGAAACTCCCGTCTAAAGCCTTCAAAAACACCATTACTCCTCCGGCCAAAATCCCTCAACCTAAACCTAAAACCCCTCAACCAAAACCCAAAACTGCTCCCAAGCCTAGGGCCAAGACACTTGCAAAACCAAGGACGCGTTTGTCATCTACGGCCGCATCCAAACCCTACACCAAACCTGCCCCACCACAATTTATCCCTAACATCACTATGGTGGGTGCTATTCACAATCCACTCCTAGCCTATGCCCACAACGCACCGTCTTCAGCAGTGCGTCCACCACCTCCACTTTCTATCGAACCCTTGGCCACCGTCTATCCCGTGGAATCGGATGCGTCGAGCCAACCACCTCCTTCGCCCATCCTCATATCTTCCCCTGGGATGTCTCATACCCCAGTGGGCACCCCTCTATTCACTCCACCCATACCACCCTTTGACAGTCCATCATCAGAGCGCAGTCTTAAAGAGTTGGCAGAGCTGGCTCGACTCGACGAGTAAGAGGTCTTTGGTGCAATCTTGGCATCCCTCAATCAAAGCCAAGAGGAAATACAGGTGATGCGTTTAGACCCACCCAACGCATCACTTGAGTTAGACGAAGTGGAGCGATATGCAATGATGCTTGAAGAAGAACTAGAGGAAGAAGAAGAAAGGGAAGAAGAAAACAGAGAAGGGAGAATTGGCCCTGACGCGTCTCAACCACGCTCATCCGATGCGAATGAAGAGTTTTTAAAATAAAAAAGAGTAACGAGAAAAAAAAAGATTGATATTGGAGGAAGAAGAAGATCAGCAGTCTGCATCCGGACTTGAGGGTGCAACGCATGAAAACAGCTCAAGGCACGATGCATTAGAGCAAGAATTGGAAAATTACCAGCCTACAAGGAAAGGGCGAAGGAAGACTGATCTCCAAAGGGAATTGGAGAATGAACTGAGAGAACTGGCAAGGGAAGAAAAAGAGTATGCAACGGGAAAAAGCAAGGTAGCCGATGCGTTACCTAAGAAGACTTCGGGAAGAAAGCGTCAGTTTAATGACATACTCGTAGAGAAGGGCTTCTTCCCCGAACGCCACCCACTGCCGATTTACATAATTGAGACAATAAATGCATTGGGATGGAATCAATTCTGCATTGGGCACACCAGTATCTGGCCCAACCTCGTCCGCCTGTTCTACAATATTGAGTTCGATATGGAGAAAAACACAGCTTTTGTTGATGGGGTGTTAGTGCGCTTCTCAACTGACATAATAAACGAAGTGTTCAACATTGATAGTAACACAGACGCGAAAGGAAATTGCATCTTGGAGTAGCCTACGTCAAGTCAATTAGAAGATGCATTAAGGACAGTAACCAAGCCTGGAAGCAAATGGCAAACATCGAGAAATGGAGCAAAAATGTTGGCTTCCAGGAATTTAACTCCAGACACGAATCTATGGTATTACTTGATCAAATGGAGCATCATGCCTACAACGCATGATGAGACATTATCAAAGGAACACGTCCTGGCTACTTATTGCGTTATACAGTGCATCCCTCTAGACATTGGAAGAATTATAAGGGATCAGATCAAAGCCATCAAGACTAAGCCACGAGGGCAACTCTACTTTCCATGGCTGATCTGTGCATTATGCGAACGCAGGGGCATCCCTTTGGGGATGATCATGAAGATGTCGATGGCTTGATAGACATAAAGTTAGTAAGGCGTCTACTTCGTGGTTCACCACATCAACCTGCCTTACCTGCCAAGGAAGTGGCACCCAAGCCTCGATCATCAAAACGCACCCCCAAAAGAAGATGCGTCCTGATTGTTGAACATAGCAATGAAGCTTCAGAGCATGAAGAACATGAAGCTGAGCCTGAACTTCTGGCTGAAAAAGCATAACCAGCCCTTGATTTTACTTCCCATGACTCACCATTGGCCCTGCCAGAAGGGAGTCCTGATCAAACGCACTAAGAACCAACTCTTATGGATCAGGACATCCCTTATTCTCTTCCTTCGCCCCAACCAAGTCCAATTCCCAACTTCGTGCCTTCTCTAATAATTTTTGAGCCAACTGGGCTAGGGTCAAGCAACGTAGCAAATCTTGAAGACCCAGTTGGAAGAAATGAACCAACACCTCAATGCAACACAGACTTGGAAGAGTTGAAAACGTTTATCAGTGATCAGCTCAGACCACTGGCCGCATCTCTAGAAGGTCTTTAGCAGCAGAATCGGGTACTAAGGGATTATTTAAGGCAACAAACAAGACGGATGCAAGACCAATTTGTTTACACAACGCAATACATTAATTAGGTCTTGGTCGGAATGTTTGCTCTGGCTCCACTACCTGCTCATCTTAGAAACCCCTTACGCTTCATGGATGAAAACCCTGAGGAAGAACGCAGAGACGACGTGCCAACACAGTAGAGTTTTGGGGTGTTGGGTTATTATTTTTTTTTTTGTATTTTGATTTAATTGTTCTTTTGCATCTACTTGCCTTGTTTGTTTAATTAATGTGAAATGAAAATGAATGAGAAATTCCTTATCATTTTGTTACTTGTGTTTGACCTTGGCATGCTTGATTTTTGTTCTTTGGATATTTTCTAAGTCTTGTGCTTGGTCTAACCTCAATGATATCAACTATATGAAATCTATAAGCGTAGAGTAGGCGTTAGGAAAATCAACAAGGCTTGAACTTCTCTAAAAAGATTAAGTTTAGCTTCTAACGCGTGCAAGCTTTAAGTCTTAAACTTCTTTCAGATTCTCAAAGCCTTTTGAAATTTTGTTTCTCTTTTAGCAATGAGGATTTAGCTCATCTCCAAATTTGGGGATGAGGGAAATCCGATTTAAGACGCATCAAATGAATACATCATAAAGAAAAAGGGAACAAAATAAGAAGAATGTTAAATGCAACTCCTCTGTCATTACTTCAAAAAAAAAAAAAAAAAACCTTAAATGGCATGAGTTTAGATTAGAACAGGCACTTAGCTGTAGTTGAATGCTCACATGACATCCGTGGGGGCAAGCCAAAACGAAGTTACGTCTCCTAGACCAACGCGTCCCATATAACTCCTCTTTCAAGTCTGAAAAAAAAATTATATCTTGAAATGCACGGATATTAGATATGAGTTTAGTTGTGAAGGGTTCTCACCCGTAGTTGGATGCTCGCATGACACCCGTGGGGGCAAGCCAAAATGAAAGTGGGATACCTAGAACAATGCATAGGTAAGTAAGTTCATAATCTTTTTCTTTTTATCCAGCATTTATTTTACAAAGAACATCTAACGCATTGCTGGTTTAGAAAAAAAAATGGGAGTGTTTTGAGAAATGAAAGGAGTTATGATAAAAGGCTTGCTGCACCTAAAATTAAACATTAGTTCTTTTAAGAAAAGAGTCAATCTGAGTTATATTTTCCAAACTCTTATCTCAAGTTTACGACTGAATATGATGAGAGGCGAACTCTGCACACTTAAGAAAAAGGAGATAACAAAGAATTAATTTGGAATGCTTAAGGACAAGCATTGTTCAAATTTGGGGGTGGTGATAACTTGAAGAAATACAAGTTATTTTTGCTCTTAAGTTAGAACAATTAAGATTTTTAATGATAAACTCTCCTCATTTTTAGTGGAAACGCATGGTTTATTCAAACATCAGCAAACTCATGCAAAGGAAGTTTTATTACTGAATATCGCGGTACTAACGTACTGTATTGCAGGATTTCAATGCAAGAATTAACGTTAACGCATTAGACAAGTGCCACAGGAAAAACTCTAATGCATGGGCCATGCGTCGGAGGGAGTTCAACGTAGAGAAGATTCATTGCACCAGGCTGATTGTGTCATATCACCACTTGCAAGTATGGGCACCTGCAACAGGCGGCATCTGAAAAGCTTCCAAGAGTCAGGCGGCCAACCAGGGCATGGACTTTAATGTTGACCAGGGCATGGACATGCTGCCCATTCACTAAGTGGACGTGACCAACGCCTATAAATAGATGAAGTCCCTCCAGAGTTAAGAGTTCGAAAAATCATCAAGATCCTTACTCTTTGTAAATTGTAGTTATAGTTTTAATTCTGTATAAGCTGTGCCATGGTGTTGAGACGATCAAAAGGGTTGAGAACCACCACCACCATCGGTCGGGGAGTAGGGGAAACACTCTTGAGAAAGATACTCCATCCACTGCCTATACAAGTGATTGTATACAACGAGATTGAGCCAAAGAACTACAAGAGATTGTATTCTTTGGCTTGACTCAGTTTCCTTCTTACTTATCGCTTTCACTTCATTCGATTGAATATTGTTTTTGTGAAGACTCCTTGTTTCTTTATAAAATTCATATATTTCATCCATCATACTTACTATTGTTTATCTCTTGTTTATGTTGAATGCATTAATACTTTATGCACAACTTCATTCTAACGCCCAAGCCAACTTGACAACTTGGTAAAAGCATCTTTAACTTAGATTGTTCAAAAGAATAACTAAGCTGCATCAAGTAGAATGCCTAGTACAGCTAGAGATAGACTTACTGGTGTTTCTTGCATTCTATGTTATACGCATGCATCCTAGAGATAGGCTTTGTATGTTATTTGCATTGAGAAGTGTTGAATAAGGTCTAACGCATAAACAAACAGATAAGCAAATCATCCCATCTCATCCACATCACATCTTAGTTGTGTACATTCATCTTAGATCGACACGTCCCCCTACCTCAAATTCCATTTCCGCATGACCCATCATTCACCACTCAACTCTTTTGTATCTTCTTGCACAGGCACAACAAGTTAGTGTAAATAATACATTTCTCATATTCATTTAGGAAAACCCTTACAATAGATACAACGCAAGATCTGCGTTTGGTTAACTGAATCCCTGAGATCGACCCTGGACTTACCAGGATCCTAAATTAGATTTATACTTGGGTCTAGTTTAGGAAAACTTAAACGTCATTATTAGAAGTTGTGTGCATTCTGTGCATATAACTAACGCCCCAACGTTTTACAATTACTTAAACGCATCAAAGCATAAACGCATCACTTATAATTAGAACTTATTTTTCCAATTTATTTTATAAAATACACTCCTAGAGCATCTCACGATAGCAACGAACAGTCATCTTGGATCGCATTTCACGAAACATTGATAACTGAGTAGACGACGGGTACGGAGGAAGAAGACCAGAGAGAAGAAGAGTAGAAAATGCCATTGTACCAGCTGATACAATGACAACATTGGCCACACAAATGGCCGCAGTGACCTCTCTCCTCCAGACGATGGCAATTAATCAGGGTACCCTCTCCCAGGGTGCAGCGCAAGCCAATGCACTGGCACAAGTGGCAGCGATCAGCTATGCACAATGCAGAGGGGGTCATTCAGCACAAATGTGCCTGTACTCCATTCAGAATAACCCGTATAGCAACACATACAACCTGGGTTGGCAGAATCACCCCAATTTCATTTGGGGAGGTAACAATGACTAGGGAGGCTAGAGGAATTCACATAACAACTCTGGGAATCGAGGAAATCCTCTGACTTTTCATCAAGGTCTGAATCAGAGTCACCACCAAAGGCAATTGCACAACCAACCTTCCACATCAAACACCTCTACAAATTCATCATCCTTGGAAGCTCTACTGAAGCAGTACATCGAGAAAAATGATGCGGTTATGCAATCGCAAGCATCTTCCACCAGGAATTTGGAGGTCCAAGTAGGGAAACTGGTAGCCGAGCTTCGAAATAGAACACGGGGAACGCTGCCCAGTAATTCAGAAGCCCCAAGATCTCATGGGAAGAAGCAATGTCAGTAGTGACATTGTGCAGGCAAGATTGACCGCCTGCGGGGATGCGGATTGTGGTAACCTTGAAGAATTTTTTCTCAATCAGCATCCCTAATATCTATCTCTACCGTTTTCTTTAATGCTTTCGTAAATTAGTTTATTGCTTTGTTAATGCTTTCTTAAAGTAGTCTTACTGCTTACTTGAATTTATTTTTATTTCAAATCCAGCGTGCGTTAGTTTAATTTTATGCCTAGTAGAATGTATTTCCTTTCTCGCCTTAGTTTGCGTTGATCCTAACTTCTGTGAATGAATATTAAAAAAAAAAAAAAAATGAACACCACAACATATTATCAATCTGGTTTTGGGATAAGCATTGCGATTTTGATGAAACAAAAAAATAATAATAAACTTTAATAACACCCGGTATGTATTGCGACGGCGGGTGTATCTTGCGATGAGAGATACATTTTGCGCCCGTCTTCCACAAAAGAATTGCGTTGATAGATGTATTGCGCGCCTATGTACATGCACCCGTCCTCAGCAAAAATGCACTATGTCGAAGGTAGTGTTGCGCTGGTAGAAATACAGTGCACCCATCCTCTAGAAATGCGTTGCGTTGAGGGGTATGTTGCGCTAATGCACACGTTGTGCCCGTCCTCGGCAAATATGCATTTGCCGTAACAGATGCATTGTGTTAATAATTAACATTGCGCTCGTCTGATTAAAGATAAATGAAAAAAAATGATAAAATCTTCGCGAGAGGAGAGTCGAATCGCTTCAGCTTCCAAGGAAATTATGACTTAGCAGACAAAAGGACATCCTTTCTACTAAATCATAATGAGAGGGGTGCGGCGGCAGGCTTTTTGGAATACCGAGGCCTGCCACGCAGCGATTGCATTGGGCCCATCAAGGCCCAACCTATAAATCACATCTCCTTCATCCGAGGAGTTCATTTGCATCCCTTTCGAAAGAAACCCTAAGCAATTCTTTACATACCATACTCTTCCGATTTCCTTCCTCAGGCAAAAAATTTTCCTAACTCTTTCACTTAACCAAGAAAATGGCCGATCAATCCTCACACTCATCCTCCCAGCCATCATCGCCTTCCCAAGCCCCCGTCACCGCATGGGAAGCAGCTTACCTTACTGCTAGCCGCTGCCTCGCTGCCCAGCCTAAGCCTTCCTCAAGAATCGTCGAAAAACCTTGGTGAAAGACCTTTATAGCCAAACCACCCACCAACCGAGAAAGGCGGAGCATGAAGAGTGCCCCTGCAACTAGACCTGAGGTGGCACTCTCGGTACCTTCGACTGAAAGCGAACTAAAGCGAAGGGATGACAAGGAGGTATTTGGGAGCATTTTGAGCAACTTAGAACGAGATGTAGGGTTACGGGAAGCTGGAGTTGTAAACCATCCCCTGCCTTTAGAGGAAGAGTTGGCGGAAGCTTTGCGGAGAATGGCCCTGGCCATTGCGGATCCTAAGGAGACTATTCCAACAGACTCCAATGAGAGACCCATCAGGGCCATTTTGGAGGTTGTAGGGGCAAAGAAGCAGTCAGGGCCGACGGAAGGGAAGAAGAAGAGAAAAAGTAAAGAAAAACGGGTAGAAGGAGATGAAGTTACCCGATTGAAAAAGGAGAAAAAAGAAAAGAAGAAGAGTGAAAAGAAACAGCGCAGGCGAGAAGAGAAGCGCCTGAAGAAGGAGGAGAAAAGGAAGAGGGCGGCAAGCCCAAATTTTGACAGAGAATCAACCACTGCAAGGTTGGAAGAGGGAATGTCAATGCAAGTTAGAGCATCAGTGCAACCACCAGTTTCATCACCACATAACAGATTGGTTGTGTCTGAAGATAGAGAAGATTCAGACATCACCCCTTTTATGTGGCGTCGCAAGGAGAATGCGCCGCAGGGGTCAACAAGTGACCCATTATTCTTTCAATGCATAGCAGAGGAGAAGGATAGAAGAAAAAGAGAAGCAGAGGAGAAGCAAGAAAAGATGTCATGTGCGCGTCAAATCATTGCATCAGGCGATCTGGCCAGGAAACTTCACGATGAGAACATCCGCCGTGACAACGCAAGAGCGACAGAAGAAGAAAGAAGAAGGCTCGAGGATGAGCAACGTATTTTGCTTGCTTTAGAGCAGTTTGAAAGAGAAATGAGAAAAGAAGAAGAAAAAGAAAAGAAGGAGAAGGAAGAGAAGGAAAAACGACGCAAAGCAAATGTGCAGCGCGTCAGAGAGAGGAAAAGAAAAGAAGTGGAAGACTGGAAAAGGGAATAAGAAGAGCAACGCAAGGTAAGAGAATGCAAACAAAAACAAAAATCCCACCTTGCGTCTGCTCAAGAAAAGGGCAAAGCTAAAGTTGAGAGCAGCGAGCTTGCATCGACCAGGAGGCGTCCAACAACTAAGAAAGAAAATGATGATCTGATGATGAAGATGGGCTTCTTCCCTGCATCGACGCCACTACTGGATCTTATCACGAGCATTGTGGTGGAACATGGGTGGGAAACTTTCTACCAATGTCCATCCATCATTATTCCTGCAGTAGTGAGGGTCTTCTGTCACGGCCAGCTCCTTGACACCGAAGATGCGGTGATCATATAAGGGAGGGTAGGGTTGTTCAGCGCAAAGGACATCAATGAGCTCTACAAGTTGAAGAACCTCCCGAAAGCACCGGGTAACAAGTTAATTGATGATCCTGAAGAAGAACACATGGAGGATGTGCTGAAAGTATTAACACAATCGAGCACCAAGTGGTCGGTATCATTAACAGGGATTAGGACCCTCGCCTCCAACAAGTTGCTCCCAGAGGCGCGACTTTGGGTATATTTGGTGAAACGGCGACTCATCCCAACAACGCATGACAAAAAAATTTCAAGGGATCGAGTCATGGCTGTATACTGCATGGCACGCGACATTTCGATGATGTGAGCCAGCTCATTGCGAAGCAGATCTGAGGTTTTGTTAGCCGCATGAGAGGTTAATACTTCTTCTCGTGGACGATTTCGAGCCTGTGCCTCTCTGTGGGCATAGGCATTGATGAAGAGCCCATGCCTGAAGTTCACGGCATTATCCACACGAAGGTCCTGGGAATGCTTCTCAAGGACTCACCACATTGCCTCGAGCTTGCAATAAAAAGGCCTCTCATCGACCTGAATGCGCCCCAACCACCCAAACCAAAAAAGTAGGCCGCAATGATAAAGGAAAGGAAATAGTCCAAGAATGTTCACCGCAAAAGCAAAACCAATTACCCTTGGACCCTTTGCCTTTAATCATTCGTTCGCCAAGCCCTCCAGTCGAACCCCTTTCCCCTCATCCCGAACAATTCAAAAACCTCCTCCTTGCTCCTGATTCCAACCCCGCATCTCTAGCAGCATCCCCCCATCATTCATCTCCACCTCACTTTTCACCTCCATCACCGCATGTTGACAACCTACACCGTTTGGGAGCAGGCCCTTCCGCTCAACCTCAAACCGATGCTGGTGAAACATTGACGGCGTAATGTAACGCTAGGAATGGATTTTCTTTTCTATGCCTGTACTGTGCCATAAACTTGACACGGTATTTTTATGCGATACTACTTCTAAATGTATGTGTTGTTAATGATATGCCTGTAGTATACGATAGAGTAATGCGTGTCACAAGTTTCCTTGCGCTAAAACTAAGTATAATTCCAATGCAAGTTTCTCAGAATAATCCAAGGTCGAACACAGGGATTGTTTTTATTAATGTGTTAGTTTTGCAATACATGCGACCGGTTTTTACAATTAATAAAGAATTGGGTTTGTACAGGAATTTAAATTGCGATGAACATAAATTGCATTGATAAAATAAAAGTGCAGTAAAAAGTAAAATCCTAAACTAACATGATACAAGATACAAGATATATGATACATGATACTGAGTTCGAGACTGACTGCGAAGTTATACAAAGGTTCGTGGTATGCGATGACAAGTCTTTATAGATGAATCAGAAAAAGAAAGAATAACTAGTAAAAACAATGCAAGTTTGTTAATTGCATTAAAGATGCAACTAAGGTTCTGCTTTTCCTTGGCGTACACCTCTCGGTGATCGACTGCATTCCCATGTCTCTATGGTGAAACAGGGATCAACGTGATGGACGCAAGGTTGCTTCCATCTCTGGAAGTACTTCTCGCTTTAGTTAACATATTCTTCCAACCCTCTCTCAATAGGCAGAATAACATCTTCACTTCTGCTCTCACAGGTGAAGATGCCATCGAGCATGCTTTAGCTAAACTTAATTATTTCTTTAACACAAATTAATTTACTTACTTAATTCTTACTAATTACCCAGGGAATTAGGAAAATATCGTGGAGAAAATGGATCATGGATAAACCGAAATAGGTAGAGAGATGATAATGGAAATGATCATAACATTTAATATTAAGATTAAGCGTTCGATACATGGTGTGAATGATAGAGTAAAGAAGATGAATACAAGTGATGAAATAGAGATTTAGAGACAAATACAGAAAGTGTGTCAATGTCTTGACACAGATCTGAACGGAGGTAGTGCTTGCCGATGTGTGGAAGTAATGAAGAGGAGAGCTTCCCTCTCAGGCTTGCTCTTCTGGTAGAAGTGACCTTCGTACAGAGCTTTAACAGTGGAGATTGGAAGGATTCTTTGCCCGGAGACTCACCTTTCGGCCTTGTCTCGTAATTCTTCCCAGATTTATTCTGGAAACCGCTTCAGACCAGTCTCTCTCTCAGATCAATATATACACGTTTCTATGTATTCAAGTATATACACGTTTCTATGTATTCAAGTATCAAGTATCAAGTATATTTTTCAATGAAATTGCAGAAGCTATTTATAGTTGAAGCTTGACTCTTTGCATTGTGGACCCCACTGTATGGTTAAGGTAGTTCCTGAAATGGTGGACTGAATATTCCTTCTGTTACACAATCAATCTCGTAAAAAATGCACAACTGAAAGCTGTATACGCATCATAATCCTCCGCAAATGCGTTGCTCTTTACATCTTCAATTGATCGCTACATGCGGTGTTGTTTTTGATTACCGCATGCGATTGAAATTGTGTTGATTGCAAAGCTCTTGATCGATTGTCACATGCGCCGTCATTGCGTTGATCATCTCTTCGTTCCTGAATGATGGGCTCAATGTGATGTAGATGCGTTGTTTCTTTTATCTTTGAGCCATGAACGCATGTGGTGACTTGATTTCCTGCAAAACAGAACTGAAACATTCTCTCCTACCATCACAATGGTGTCAGTGGGTGTATTGACGACAATTTATAATTCTCGCATTTCTTAGCCAATTTCTATATTATCGATGCAACTTTTCTTTCTTTGGGCCGCAATATCTAAACAAAATAGTTTAAATAACTTGTATTTCTACAAGTTATCACGCAACCCACCACCGCATCCCTTGCTGCTGACTTAGCCGATATGTAGGCCTTCTTATCACATCAGCTTACCTTCTTTTGTCGAGCAATAACGGAGTTGCAGGAGAGCAACACAGAGTTGCAAAACAGCTACGCAATGGTGTGACAAGCAATGGTCAATATTCAACACAATATCTTTACCATTCACCTGAATTAGAGACAGATGGCAGAGCGCAACCATGAGTACTTCAATTTCTTAACAGCATATCTACATGGTCCCATGGTGCCTCCGCATCTACAACAACCTCTGCAATTTCAAGAAGCGCCTCAACAAGCTCCTCCACAACATCTTCCTCATCAAGAGCCCCCGCCACAACTCTGAATTTGGGGGTGTACCACCTTCTCCGCAATTTTGCAATTTTTCTTTGCGGCCATTCAATTTTTATATAGAAGTTATACCTTGTATTATTTTGTACATACTTACAATTTTATGTTGCGATATTTATGATTCTTTGTGTACTTAGACAAATTTTATACAACTGAGTAATCATTCTTTCCATATGCATTAGCCTCTTTACTTTTATCATCCTTTGTCAATTATTGCAGTAATTCTTGTCTTTTCTTTTGCGTTGTAAATTGTGCTACCATGATGAGTAGTATGCATACCCTTAGCCAAAATTTCTTTATACATTGTATTTTCTGCCTAACACTTAGACAATTCATCGCAATATCTTTACTTTACCTTCTCTATTATAAGATTCAGCTCAAAACTTCTTTTCAAAATTTTGACTAAGTGTTTTGTCTTTTTTGTCCAAAACAACGCAATGAGAACATTGCGCATCTTTAAATTTGGGGGTGAGGAAGGTTTGAGCAGATGCGATCAAGCGGATGCGGACATATCAAGAAAATGCATTCATCATCGTAAAAAAAAAAAGGGAAAATCCCAACCTAGTAAGAGTTAAGTTGTGAAAGGAACCTGCTCGTAGTTGGATATTCGCATGTTACCCATGGGAGCAAGTCAAAACGAAGGTAGATTTCCAGGATCGACACAATAAAAAAAAAAAAAAAGAGAAAATAAGGATAAAAGAGACAACTCCTCTGACTAGCAAAAGTAAAACTTGGCTGAGGATCAAGAGTTGAAGTTGAGATTGGTACAAAATCGAAGTTGGATGCTCGCATGACACCCGTGGGAGCAAGCAAAAACGAAGGGTGTAACCATGATCAACATTCTCTATACGATGATGCAAACCAGGCCACCGCATAAAGATGCACTTCGTTGTTTTTGCAAGAAGAGGTAAAACATTCTTCTCAAAACTAGAAGGGAACTTTGGGTAGAGGTTTGTTTTAGATAAGAATAAAATAGAGCATGTGAAGAAATGTCAAAGGATGGAAGGAACTTGCAGTGTTGAGAAATTATGTAGAGGTGGAGCATTCGGAGTAGCCGATCGATGCAAAGTTAGGATAGGAGTTGAGCTGAATTGCCTTAGTTGAAGATATGCTTGAGGACAAACATATATCTAAATTTGGAGGTGTGATAACTTGTAGAAATACAAGTTATTTATGCTGTTTTATTTAGATTATGTGGCAAAAAGAAGGAAAAATTGCATCGATAGTATAGAAATTGGCTTAGAAATACGAAAATTGTAAAGAGTCGTGAACACACCCACTAACCCCATTGCGATGGCGAAATGGAATGTCCAAGTCTTTGTTTTGTAGGAAATAGGTCACCTCATGTGTTAATTGCTCAAGGACAAAAATGAACAACGCATCCACACAACATATGACAATCGATCAAGAACAAAAAAAGATCAACGCAATTGCAGTGTATGTGATGATCGATCATGGATTCAAGCGATCAACGCATTTCCACCGCATGCGGTAATCGATAAGAGATAAAAAAAACTACACCGCATGCGGTGATCAATCGAAGATGAGAAGAGCAACGCATTCGCATGGACTTCTGACAAGTGCACAACTTTTCTATTGTACGATTTTGACAATTGATCATGGAGCAGAGCGGACATTCCCACTACGCCATGGCAAGAATTATCAGATTTTCAAAGTGGGACCACTAATACAAAGGAGCCAAGGTCTATAAATTGCTTCCTCGAATTCAATGTAAGGGAGGTTGGTCTGAAGAGACAATACAGAGAAAATCTGGGAGAACGACGAGACAAGGCCAAAAGGTAAGTCTCCGAGCAAGAAATTCTTTCCATTCTTGAAGAAGAAGCTCTGTGCAAGAGGTCACTTCTACCGAGAAAGCAAGCCTGAGAGGGAAGCTTTCCACTCCATTTCATCCACATGCCGGCAAGCACAACGTCTTCAATCGGGATCTGTGTCAAGACATTGACACTCTTTCCGTATTTGTTCTTATTTTCCAATTCATCTACTGTGCTCATCTTTCTTTAACCTTTCATTCACGATCTATATCAAATGCTTATCTCTAGATTTAATATCATTATTGTAATCATTCATTTCTATATTCTTCTCCACACATTCATCATCCGTTTTCTCCATCATGTGTCACTAATCCCCTGGGTAAAGGGGAAGGATTAAGCGAGTGAATTAATCCTTGTTAAGGAAATCGGCTGAGTTTAGCTAAAGTATGCTCGATGGCATATTCACATGTGAGAGCAGAAGTGAAGATGTTATTCCGCCTATCGAGAGAAGGTTGGAAGAATGCGTTAACTAAAACGAGAAGTATTTCTAGAGATGGAAACAACCTTACGTTCATCACGTTTATCCCTGTTTCACCATAGACGGAGGGAACGCTGCCGATCACTGAAAGGTGTAAGCCAAGGGAAAGCGGAACCTTAGTTGCGTTCTCAACGAGATTGACGAACTTGCGATGTCCTTTCCTTCAACCCATTCTCTTTCTGATTCATTCACAAGACTTGCCACCGCATTCATTAGACTCTTTTGCACAACTTCACAGCTAGTCCTCACCCTGTATCATTAATAGTTTAGTCCTTTACTTATCATCGCAATTTACTTTACAACACTTTACTTTTCATCGCAATTTACTTTCATTGCAATTTACTTTTCTGCAAACATCATTCATTATTCTTTATGTTAAACCGGTCGTATATACCACATTAGTATCGCATTTAAATAACAACAATCCTTGTGTTCAACCTCAGGTCAATCTGAGAAACTTGTGTTGGAATTATACTTGGTTCCAGCGTAAGAAAACTTGTGACACGCACTACACGAACGCATACTACGAAGAATATCATCATCATCGCATACATTTAGAACGTAGTAGCGCATTATCTTTATCGCAAAGCAACTTGCGCATAAAGCCATCAACATTCATTCATTCATTTTAAACCATTACAAGTTTTTGGCAATAAATATAAGAAATAGATATAAAGATAATACAATTTCGTCTATCAAGTTTTTGGCGCCATTGTCGAGGACAAGAACTTGAATCATTTATAAGCAATGCATTAGATAAAAAGAAATACAAATTTTATATAACAAGTTGAAACAACTATTAGGGTTGAGAAGAGTTTAGCTAAAGGATAATAGAAAGGTAAGGGTAAACACGAGATAACAAGTACAACAGAAGTAGATAAAAAGAAGAAGTTGACACAATCAGATAACATGATTAGATGTGTTAGTAAACCGATGGCCAATATACATGAGAAACCCTTATATGAGGACTGTGGCAAGCATCATTGGGGAACATGTTATAGTGGAACAGATATATGTTATTGTGGTTAAGTTAGACATATTAATAGGAATTGTCCCCAACGAGTCAAAGAAGCTCAAAAAAAGCAGAAGCAGATATCTTAGACAATGGAACCAATGAGAAAAATTGGAACCAAAGGAAGAAGTTCCAGTGGAACAAAAGAGAAGGGAAAAGCAAAACAGTCACAACAGTAAGGTTAGGTAAAATAAAATGATATGATCGAATTATTCATATATCCCTACATGTTAGTATTGCTTGACCATATATAGCATGTTTTATTGCATTATAGTAGAATATTGAAAAGAGTAATCGGTAAATTAGTTGCTATTGTAACTATTAAGGGGAGTTTAGAAGTGCATTTGTGGACAAGTTAATGACAGAGTAGTGTAGTGGAAGCGTAGTAAAGAAGAAGGTTATAAAGTCTTACAAACAAAGGATGTTGTGAAACCCTAATCATAGGTAAGTTCGAATAAATTTCGAGAATGGATTTCTTTTAAGGGGAGGAAATTGTAAACCCTATACTTCAATTTTTCCTACTTTAGTAACTAATAAGCATACTAAGTAAGATTATCTAGGAAGTGAAAGAGTAGAAATACGGGAGAGGAAGATTCTAAGTAATGAAAGGCTTGGTTAATTAAGAAGCTTATAAGGGAATAAAAGAGGAGGAGAATGCCTTAAGTGTTGGAAAAGTGAACCTTAAGGACTAAACTTTAAGTTTTAGTGAAGTGGAAGTTTTGAGTGATAAAATTTGGCCAAGTGTTGGCCGTGAAAAAGGGTGGCCAAGCATCGAGTAAACACTAGGAAAGTATCAAGTAAACACTAGGTAAGCATCGAGTAAGCATTAGGAGAGTACTAAGTAAAAGCCATGCATGATCAAGGAAGGAATCATGTATCGAGTAAGCATGAGTGAGAGATCGTGCATCGAGTATGCGTGATCGAGGAAAGGCTATGCATCATCGAGTAAAGGCTATGCATCATCAAGTAAAAGCTATGCATCATCGAGTAAAGGCCATCATGCATTGAGTAAAAGCCATGAGCATCGAGTAAGGGCCATCGTGCATAGAGTATGGGCCAAGCGCGAGCAAGGAAGCACTTAGTTGAGTGCAAGGCCGGGTGCAAGGCAATGAGTGCAAGGTGATGAGCGCAAGACACTAGGCGTACGATGAGGCATGCGATGTGCGTTGACAAGACCGTGTGATGCTCATGTGATGCCAAGGCCTATAGGACGGATGAGGGTGCTATGCATTGGCCTATGGAGTGTGCGCCAACCATGAGGCTAAGCGGGGGAAGGAGAATGTGACCATTTGGACTATGTATTGGCCATGAAAGACATATTGGACGCATGGAGTAGGGCCAAACTTTTTGAGGTTAAGTGTTGTGTTGGTCAAGCCTAGCTATGCATTGAGGAAGCCCTAGTCATGCGTTGAGTAAGCTTGGATATGTGTTGATAGGCTTACTATGCATTGATGTTGAGGGCAAAGCCATGTGCTAAAGCTATTTGAAGTTTAGTTGTCGTATTAGGAGGCCATGTGACAAGGCTATGTGTTGGCTAGTCCATTCAAGGTTAGAAAGGACTTCACAAGCACATAGGATAAGGTTGGTTAGGCGAGTTTTTGATGTGTGGCATGTGATGGAAGGATGCATTGGTCTTGGTCTAAGTGGACGCATGTGTTGAGGGTAAGCCATGTGAGAGAAAGGGTGTGCGGTCAAGTAAGGGTGTGCAATGGTATTGAGGTTAGTATGGGCGCATAGGAGGTATGTGATGGCCAAGCCATGCGGCCAAGCAAGCATGCGTCTATGAGGGGTGTTGTAAGTATTGATAAGGAAAACATGGAGGGCAAGGTTGAGTTGCTAACTGATAACGAGTACAAATGCATGTTATTACAACGCAAAGATATAAAACAATGTGGATATACGACGGTAAGAATATGCAAAATCGTGTTCAAAAGCATTAAGTTGAGAACATTGCGATCACATGTGGCCATCGCATTAAAGCAACTAATTTATTTATTTTGTGCAGGAAAATGCGTTGGTACGAAGCAAATTGCGATCTAAGGAATTTGACGCCCGAGCGCATTAGAAGATTGCGACCGCAAAGCCATGCGATCGTATGCACTCGCAAAGATTTGCTAAAGAAGGTGGCCGCATAAAGACAGCGCATCAAGGTGAAAGCATAATAAATCATGATGGGACGGAAAGTTGATGACGGTCGAATCCGAATTTAGTTGACAAGCCATTAACGACACACTGTAGCAAGTACATTCAACTTTTCGGTGACCATTAATCGGTGCATCAGATAGAAGAATTTATGATCTCCCATCATTGCAATCATTTGAGAGAAAAGCTTCCTCACCTTGAAGCTCTATAAATACCGAAGGCCACCACAGTTCAGAGAGTTCAGAGTTTTGGAGTTCGAAATATACACAGTTCGCCATATACATAGAAGATAGATCATAGATAGTCGTTAGTCTGTAATTCTAAGAAGACGGAGGCGAGCGAAGAGTAGAAAACGCCAAGAGATCACTCCTGGGTAGCTCAAAAAACTGCTGGGAGGCACTATAAATGGAGAGAGGGCCGGCACTTTGATAACTTGTAGAAATACAAGTTATTTATGCCACCTTATCTAGATATTGCGGCCAAAAGTTAGTAATTATGCGCCAATTGTATGAAGATTAACCTAGTATGACAATAATTATAAATGCTTTCACTTACACCCACTAACGCCAAAAAGATGGAAGACAAGCCAAACTTTACTCTGTTTTGTAGAAGACCAAGTCACCGCTTGCGCTCAAGGCTCATGAGGAACTAATTAACGCATCTCTGCCACATTGTGCTTGTCGATCAACCATGAAGAGACGATTATCGAAGTAACGACGTAATGCGACAGTCGGTTCAGAGCTATGCTTCAACCGCATGCGGTAATAAAAACAAACACCGCATGCGAACCTATGATCGAAAGATGCAACTGAGCAATGCAAGAGCGGGGGATTGAGACACGTGTACAACTAACGGTTGTGCAGAATTGATGGTCTGATTGTATAATAGAAGGAATAATATCCCTCCATCTGCGGAATTACCATAACCATCAAGTGGGGACCATAAGGCCGGAGTCAAAGATCTGCTCCTATAAATACCCCATTGATTTCAGAGAAAAGTATGCTATTTAATACGGGGCTAAGTGCTATAAGATTTTAGAGAGAAAAGATAGAGCTGAGTGCTGAAGAGAAGAAATCCGGGAAGAGAACGAGATAAGGCCGAGAGGTGAATCTCAGGTCTGACCTGCCATATACCCGATCGAAGCTCTATGTAGAGACACTTGCTACCGGTGGAGCAAGCCTGAAAGGGAAGCTCTTCTTGCCATCGAAACCCTTCTATCCGGCAAGCAGATCTCCATCAAATCTGTGCCAAGACATTGGCACTTGTTTGTATTTGTTCTATCTCTCTTTCATTGTATTCCATATTTCATTATCTCTTCATTCACACATCATGTATCAAACGCTTAGTAGAAATATTAAATGTTTCAATAGATGCCATTTACCATTTTCTGTTTGTTTTCGTTCACCCATTAGTCACTTTCTTCATGATGTTTTCTTAATCTCCTGATGAGCAATATGAATCACCAAGAACTTAATCTGTATTAAAGTTATAAAATACGTGTAGCTAAAGCATGCTAGACGACATCCTTACCTGTGAGAGCAGAAGTGAAGATGTCATTCTGATCTATCGAGAGAAGGTCAGAAGAGTGTGTTAATAAAGTGAGTAGTACTTCCAGACATGGAAGCAACCTTGCGTTCATTACGTTAGACTCTGTTTCACCACAGAAATGTGGGGAACACGGCCGATCACTGAGAGGTGTACGCCAAGAGAAGAACAGAATAATATTTGTATCTTCAATCCAATTAAAGTCTTGCGTTATTTGTAATACTTATCTTTCTCTTTCTATTCTGTTCATAAGACTTGTCGCCGCATCCCATATCTTTGCACAACCTTCACAACCAGCCTTAATCCTAGCATCTTGTACATGAAGTCTGTATCTTGTAACATCTAGCTTAGGTTTATTGTAATTTTATGTTTTATCTCATCTTTACTACTTTCCTTTATTTTACTGCAATTTACATACCTGTACAAACTCCTTTATAAAGAATTGAAAACCTGGTCGCATATACCATGAACATACCACAATAACTGACACCATTTCCCCATGTTCGACCTCAAATCACACCGAGAAACTTGCGGTGGAATTATACTTGGTTCCATCATAAGGAAACTTGTGACAACGTAGAACATACTACATGAACATTCCAAATTAACGCATAACTATAAATAGTATCGCATCATTATGAGCACTTAATATCATACATCCCAAACGACGTTACAAGTTTATGGTGCCGTTGCCGGGGAATCTGGTTAACGGTTTATTATTGAGTGGTTTTTGGTATTTTGCAGGACAGATCTCTTTGTACTGATTGTTCAACGCAGAGAGTAGTTTGACGACTTAGGAGTGCTGGGGGTGATCTGATAACTCTAAATGGACCCAAAGATCAAGTATATTCTTCGCGCATAGTTCATCAGGGCTGAATTAATTGGTGAAGAAGTATGGCTGAAGAGAATATGGCACCTGCTAGAAACCTGAGGGGAGATTTGCCAGTGCAAGATCCTGTTTTTCTTGTCGTTGACTAGAACATCCCTATAAGGGAGTGCAACGCCAGATTTTTACAATTTTTCACCAGGGATTTCAAGACCAGTAGTTGAGGGGAATGCAAACTTTGAAATAAAACCTATCATGCTGTAAATGATTCAGAATGTGGGACAATTCGGAGGATTACAGGGAGAAGACCCACACGCACATTTAACTAACTTCGCAGACATGTGTAACGCATTCTTCCTGCCTAGTGTAACTCAAGAAAGTCTTAAACTGTATCTATTCCCGTCCACATTGCAGGATGAAGCAAAAAGGTGGGCTCAAGCATTAGAGCCGGGCGAAATTCATGGATGGGAATAATTGGTTGATAGGTTCATGAACAGATTCTTCCCTCCATCCGTCAATGCAAAGAGGCGAAGAGAGGTGTTGAATTTCGAGCAAAAGAGTTATGAAACCCTGAGCACCGCTTTGGTGCGATTCCGACAGTTAGTAAAGAACTGTCTGCATATTGGGATTCCTGATGGTATCTTGATGGAAACCTTTTACAATGGCCTAGATCCATCAACGCAAGCAGTTGCCGACTCCTCTGCAGAGGGAGGATTAATGAATAAGTCATATACGGAAGCAAATGACATATTGGATCGCATATCGCAACATTCTGATGAATGGATTGATAGTGGGCTTGAGGTAAGATATTTGGAACCAGAAAGAGTAGAAAGGGCCGATGTGCCAATAGACACAATGAACGCATCGATCGAGCAAATGACCATGATGACAACGCTCCTCCAGATGGTGGCTGATCAGCAGAAAAATCTTTCCCAACGAACAGTGCAAGTTAATCCGTGGCTCATATGACCGCTATGGATTGCAATCAATGGGGAGAGCTACATTCAGCAGACGTCTGCCCATGGGATCAACAACCCGTATATGCTATTTTTGATGAATTATGGGGCAATGACCACAACCATGGTTAGGGTGATCACCCAATTTTTGGTTTGGATGAGAATCTCATTCATGAAGGCCATAGTTTCTATCAATCTAGTTATCAAGAGGATCAAGGCAACCCTCCGGTCTTCACTACCCCAGGCTGCAGTCCAAGTGATTCTCAAGGTACACAACCATGCGACCAACTGTTTGCATATGATACCTCTTGCAGTACCTCGTCTCTGGAGACGTCACTGAAGCATTACATTGAAAAGAGTGAAGCGATGAGACAGTTGCAAGCTAACTCTCTCAAAGAATTAGAAGACTAAATAGATCAACTTACGAGAGAATTAAAGAAGAAAACGCCTGGTACACCACAGGGAAGTTCAGGAGTATTGGGGCCAAAAGGTAAAGAACAATGTCATGTCGTGACATTGCGGAGTGGCAGAACAATAGCCCATTATGCTGAAGGTACTAGATACGGTAACAATACCGGCTGATTTAACTGTTGATGATGACCAAGTACAAAATAACGAAAGCAACCCCAATTCAGAAGCAAGATTATTTACAAAAGATTAAGCTTCTCAAGACTTGAATTCTCAATCAACAACCTCCAACCAACAACACACAGTAAGCACAGGACCTCACTAAGCAGCAAAGTGAGCAAGAAACACGACGAGATCCTCCACCTTTCCCATCCAGGCTGAAAAAGAAAGATGATTGTAAGCAATTTTAGAGGTACCTGGACGTTCTTCGACAACTGCATATTAATATTCCCTTAATAGAAGCATTAAAGTAGATGCCGAGCTATGTGAAATTCCTCAAGGATATTCTCGCCAACAAGAGAAAAATCGGAGAAAATGTAACAGTTGCACTAACATATGAGTGTAGTGCTTTGTTTCAAAATAATCTCCCTGCTAAAATGAAGGATCCTAGTACTTTTACATTACCCTGCACCATAGGAGGGAAGATGGTCGGAAACGCACTGTGTGATTTGGGGGCGAGCATAAATTTGATGCCCTTTGTCGATCTTTAAGAAGCTGAACATCGGCGAAGCTAGGCCAACCACGATTACATTACAGTTAGCCGATAGATCAATAAAGCTTCCAGAGGGCAAGATAGAAGATGTTCTCGTGCAGGTAGACAAGTTTATCTTCCTTGCCGATTTCGTTATATTGGATTATGAGGCAGATAAAGAAATCCTTATCATCCTAGGATGCCCATTTCTCGCCACAGGGCGAGCATTGATTGATGTGCAGAAAGAAGAGTTGACCATCTGGGTCAATGATCAAGAGGTAAAGTTCAACATACTCAATGCATTGAAGTATCTGGGAGATATAGAAAACTGCCAATATATCGAAGAACTGTAGGGAGAACAATTTCACGAACCCCTGAAGTAAATGGAGGAGGAAGATTTTGAAGACGACACAATATTAGAGGAAGATTGTGCCACAATTCATGCTGAATCTAATTTTGAACCGCTCAAGTTATCTAAACGGACTTCACAGCGCATTAAGCCATCTTTAGAAGAGCCATCTGTGTTAGAGTTAAAGTCGTTGTCGGTGCACTTAAAGTATGCTTACTTGGGAAGTAATGACACGTTACTAGTTATCATCTCTGCATCACTAAGTAAGGAGAAAGAAGACGCTTTCATACGGATCCTAAGAAACAACGCAAAAGCCTTAGAATGAACCTTGGCAGATATTCGAGGAATCAGTCCCTCGTATTTCATGCACAAGCTTCGTCTGAAGGAAGGAAAGAGTGGATCAGTGGAAAATCAGCGTCGCTTAAACCTTGCCATGAAGGAGGTTGTAAAGAAGGAAATAGTGAAGTGGCTGGACGCCGGTGTCATCTACCAGATATCTGATAGCAGCTGGGTGAGCCCACTGTAATGTGTTCCAAAGAAAGGGGGGATGACAGTCATCACTAATGACAAGAATGAATTGGTTCCCACAAGGATAGCTACGGGGTGGAGATCTGTATTGACTATCGCAAGCTAAATTTGGCCACTAAAAAGGACTACTTTCCACTCCCGTTCATTGACCAGATGTTGCAGACTTGCGGGGAACAAATTTTTCTGCTTTCTTGATGGCTATTAAGGGTATAACTAGATAAAAATTGCGCCGGAGGACCAAGACAAGAAAACCTTCACGTGCCCATTTGGTACGTTCGCATTCCGGCGCATGCCATTTGGACTCTGTAATGCACCAGGCACTTTTCAACGATGCATGATGGAAATATTTTCGGATTACTTGGAGGAGTCAGTCGAGGTTTTCATGGATGATTTCTCAGTTTTCGGCAGTAACTATGACTCCTGTTTGACTAACCTCGAGAAAGTCTTGAAGAGATGCCACTTTATGGTGGAAGAAGGAATAGTTTTGGGTCACAAAATCTCCAAGGCAGGATTGGAAGTTGATCAAGCAAAAATCGGTGCAATTTTCAAATTACCCCCATCGGTGAATGTAAAGACACTGAGGAGCTTTCTGGGTCACGCGGGATTTTATAGAAGATTTATTCACAATTTCTCTCAGTTCGCAAGACCCCTTAGTGCACTTTTCGAAGTTGACCGCGAGTACAATTTTGATGATGCCTGCACTAAAGCATTTAACACATTAAAAGATGCACTTATCTCCGCTCCAATTTTGATTGCGCCAGATTGGATGTAACCCTTTGCATTGATGTGCGAAGCTAGCGGATATGCTGTGGGCGCAGTTTTGAGTCAGCGCCAGGAAAAGGTATTGCATCCCATTTATTATGCGAGTAAAACACTAAACGACGCGCAGGAGAACTATACGATCACAGAGAAAGAAATGCTCGCAGTGGTATTTGCACTGGAGAAGTTTCAACAGTACCTGATTGGAACAAATGTGGTGGTGTATATGGATCACTCTACGATTAAATATCTAATGATGAAGAAGGATGCAAAACCAAGATTGATACGGTGGGTGTTGCTCCTGTAAGAGTTTGACTTAGAAATTAAAGATAGGAAGGGCATCGAGAATCAAGTCGCAGATCATTTGTTAAGACTGAAAAACTTCGAGGTTCAAGGGATAGAAAAAGATATTGAGGAAAGATTCCCCGATGAGCTGTTGATGGCAGTAGGCGTTAATTTTCCCTGGTATGCGGACATAGTAAACTTTATAGTTTGCGGTCAATTACCGGATGATTATACCTACCAGTAGAAGAAGAAGCTAAGACATGACACAAAATTTTATTTCTGGGACGATCTATTCCTATATCGACAAGGACCTGATCATATAATAATGCGTTCCTGAGCACGAAGCCAAGAGCATTTTAGAACTCTGTCATGAGTCCCCATATGGAGGACATTTTAAGGGGCAAAGAACTACAACAAAAGTCTTGCAGTGCGACTACTTTTGGCCAACTCTGTTCAAGGATGCCCATGCCCATGTTGTGCAATGCGACAGGTGCCAAAGGACAGGGAATATGTCCAAAAGAAATGAAATGCCATTGACATCAATCTTAGAAGTTGAATTATTTGATGTATGGGGAATTGACTTCATGGGCCCGTTTCTACCATCCGAAGGTCATTAATATATTCTGGTTGCGGTTGATTATGTATCGAAATGGGTTGAGGCCATCGCATGTGTCAAGAATGACGCAGCCACTGTGGCAAATTTTTTGAAGAAGAATATTTTTGTGCGCTATGGAATGCCACGTGCCTTAATCAGCGATGAGGACTCTCACTTCATCAATTGAATAATTGCTAACCTGTTGACTAAATTCAACGTCAGCCATCGAGTGACAACTGCTTATCACCCACAGGCTAATGGGTAGGCAGAGATTTCTAATAGAGAGATCAAAACAATCTTGGAGAAAGTAGTTAATACTGCCAGGAGGGATTGGTCACCCAAGCTTGATGAAGCACTATGGGCTTACAGGACTGCCTACAAAACACCAATTGACATGTCTTTGTACGCCCTAGTCTTCAGAAAAGCCTGTCATCTGTCGCTCGAGTTGGAACACAAGGCAATGTGGGCATGTAAGAAGCTTAAGTTCGATTTAGCCAGTGTGGGGAAAGTCCAGAAGTTACAATTGAATAGTTGGTCGAATGGCGAAAGGATGCCTATGAAAATGCCAAGATATATAAGGAGAAAATGAAGAAATGGCATGATGACCGCATAAACGACCGGACATTCACCGAAGGTCAGCAAGTATTGCTATTCAACGCGCCTGTGACTATTCCCTGGAAATCTTAAGTCTCGCTGGTCCGGGCCATTCCAGATTAAGACCATATTTCCCCACAGCGCAGTGGAATTAACAACTTTAGACGGGAGCAGTGCATTCAAAGTCAATGGTCAGCGGATCAAACCCTACTATGGAGGTGACTTTTATCAGCGCATGGACACCATTGATTTGGGCAAGTAGGATTAAAATGCTTGCAGGGAAAGCGATTGCAGTAATTCTGAGAACTTCTTTCAGTCGGCCTTCCCATTTATGTTTACTTGCTTTCTTTACAACTTTCTTTTACCGTTTGTTTCATTTTGTGATTACTATTTAGTAGGATTAATCTTTAATATTCTAGAAGTTCCATATGTTTCCATACGTTAAATGTAGTAGCGCTGGGCGCATGATTTTGTGAATGTTTGGATAAATCACCACAAGATCTTTTCAACTTGCGTCAAGAAAAGAGGAAAATAAACAGGTATATAACAAGAGGATGGGTGTAGTAAGTAGAAAGAAGAGGAGATATGCATCTAATACACCCAAATACATTGCGGTGAGGGGTGTGTTGCGCACATATGCGTCCTTTGCCCGATCTTAGTTAAATGCACTATGTTGAGGTATCCTCCAAAAATGTATTTAGTTAAGGGGTGTGCTGCGGGGATGTATGCGTGTTGCCCGTCCTCAGCAAAAATGTATCTGCGTTTATTGGAAGCATGACATGAACTGCAAATCATGCACCCTTCCGAATAAAATTTTGTAACTTAACCTAATTCTTTGACTCCTAAACAGGCAATAGAAAATTGCTGTAATGCGATCATTTGTAATATATTCTCATACTTTGTTAATATTCAATACAATCAAAGTACATAATTCACTCTACTCTTTGCCTGTGCCTCTTTCTTTATCTTCCTTTGATAATTTTTTCTATGTTCTTAATCCTTTATTTTTACGATCTTCATCCCGTTGCTATGATGTATTATATGTTTACACTTAGAAACATTTCCCATACTTAGTAAATTCTGAATAACACTTAGTTAATTCTTAGTTTAGCTATCTTTGAAAGTTCTGCTTAAACCTTCTTTTTGAAATTTTCTTCTAATTGTTTGTCTAGTCTATCCAAATAATGCAATGAGAACCTTGCTCATCTTTAAATTTGGGGGTGGGGAAGGTCTGAGCAGATGAAATCAGAAATATGTAGTATTTAAGAAAATACGTCCATTTCCATTAAAAAAATAAAAATAAAAATAAAAAAATATTTAATTTATGCAAAACTCTAATGTTAGCGTAAGGGAAAATTTCAAAACTGTTCCCAACCTGATAAGAGTTTAGTTGTGAAAAGAGCCTGCTCGTAGTTGGATGTTCGTATGACATCGGTAGGAGCAAGCCAAAACGAAGGTGGATTTCCAAGAACAACGTAGTATAAACCAAAAGGAGAAAAAGAATGCAAAGGACAACTCCTCTGATTATCATGAGTTAAAGTTAGAACTGACACACAACCGTAGTTGGATGTTCGCATGACACCCGTGGGGATAAGCCAAAACGAATAGTGTAACCATGACCAACTGTCTCTAAGTGAATAAATGACGCACATTTTTCTCACCGCATATAGATACATCAAGTTGTTTTGATAAAGAAGAGATAAGCATGCTATTTTGAAAACTAGAAAAGTGTCTTTGAGCAGAATTTTGTTACATAGAAGAATAAAGTAGGGCTTGCTAAGAATTATCAAGGATAGAAGGAAAGTGCGATGTCAGGTAATGTGCCTAAGTGTAACATTTGGAGCAACCAATCATCGCAGAAATATAGGATAGGAATGGAGCATGATTTCCTTGGTAGAAGATATGCTTGAGAACAAGCACATATCTAAATTTGGGGGTGTGATAACTTGTAGAAATACAAGTTATTTATGCCACCTTATCTAGATATTGCGGCCAAAAGTTTGTAATTATGCACCAATTGTATGAAGATTAGCCTAGTATGACAATAATTATAAATGCTTGCGCTTACACCCACTAACACCAAAAAAATGGAAGACAAGCCAAACTTTACTCTCTTTTGCAGGAGACCAAGTTACCGCTTCTGCTCAAGGCTCATGAGGAACTAATTAACACATCTCTGCCACATTGCACCCATCGATCAACCATGAAGAGACAATTACCAAAAGTAACGGCACAATGCGACAGTCGATTCAGAGCTATGCTTCAACTGCATGCGGTAATAAAAACAAACATCGCATGCAAACCTATGATCGAAAGATGCAACTGAGCAACGTGAGAGCGAGGGATTGAGACACGTGTACAATTAACGGTTGTGCAGAATTGATGGTCTGATTGTATAATAGAAGGAATAATATCCCTCCATCTGCAGAATTACCATAACCATCAAGTGGGGACCACAAGGCAGAGTCAAAGATCTGCTCCTATAAATACCCCATTGATTTCAGAGAAAAGTATGCTATTTGATACAGGGCTAAGTGCTATAAGATTTTAGAGAGAAAAGGCTGAGCTGAGTGCTAAAGAGAAGAAATCCGGGAAGAGAACGAGATAAGGCTGAGAGGTGAATCTCAGGTCTGACCTGCCATCGAAACCTTCCTTTCCAGCAAACAAATCTCCATTGAATCTGTGCCAAGACATTGGCACTTGTTTGTATTTGTTCTATCTCTCTTTCATTGTATTCCATATTTTCTTTATCTCTTCATTCACACATCATGTATCAAACGCTTAGTAGAAATATTAAACGTTTCGATAGATGCCATTTACCATTTTCTGTTTGTTTCCGTTCACCCATTAGTCACTTTCTTCATGATGTTTTCTTAATCTCCTGATGAGCAATATGAATCACCAAGAACTTAATATGTATTAAAGTTATAAAATACGTTTAGCTAAAGCATGCTAGACGACATCCTCACTTGTGAGAGCAAAAGTGAAGATGTCATTCTGATCTATCGAGAGAAGGTCAGAAGAGTGCGTTAACTAAGCGAGTAGTACTTCCAGACATGGAAGCAACCTTGCGTTCATTACATTAGACTCTGTTTCACCATAGACATGTGGGGAACACGGTCGATCACTGAGAGGTGTACGCCAAGAAAAGAGCGGAACAGTATTTGTACCTTCAATCCAATTAAGGTCTTGCGTTGTTTGTAATACTTATCTTTCTCTTTCTATTCTGTTCATAAGACTTGTCGCCGCATCCCACATCTTTGCACAACCTTCACAGCTAGCCTTAATCCTAGCATTTTGTACATGAAGTCTGTATCTTGTAACATCTAGCTTAGGTTTATTGTATTTTTATGTTTTATCGCATTTTTACTGCTTTCCTTTATTTTAGTGCAATTTACATACCTGTACAAACTCCTTTATAAAGAATTGAAAACCTGGTCTCATATACCATGAACATACCGCAATAACTGACACCATTTTCCCGTGTTTGACCTCGAATCACACCGAGAAACTTGCGGTGGAATTATACTTGGTTCCATCGTAAGGAAACTTGTGACAACGCAGAGCATACTACATGAATATTCCAAATTAACGCATAACTATAAGTAGTATCGCATCATTATGAGCACTTAATATCATACATCCCAAACGACGTTACACACTTGCGAAAGCAAGAACATTTTTTTGGGCAGAGTAGAGTAAAACACAGTGTAAAAGCCTCGGGGTGCAAGACATTGCTACCGAGCTTCTTATCTCTACTTTCCATTGTTGTTTTGTATTCTGATTTTATTTATAAAATGAAATTTTCATGTCTACATCCGTTCAATCTCTTCACACTGCGCATGAGTAACTAAATTTCTGAATGGGTTGAGAAGCACTTAGCTAGTATGACCTAAGATCTTCACTTTATGCGATCATCCTGTCTTATGTATGCGTCTTTCACCCTTTAGAGATACTTGAGAGAGTAGTGTAAAGAAAGATTCTAGACTTGAGAGAGTCAGGTTAGAATCTAGGCTTGAGAGAGTCAGATTAGAACCACATAAGCAAGAGATAGAGACTTAGAGATAAGATCTGTTTGCTATCATGCATCGCATGCATCCTAGAAATAGGATATGATAGTATGCGGTCACCTTGTGTATGTGTGTATCATTCATCACCACATAGACAAGAATAAAGGTTTAGACATAAGTCCTATCGACATTATTGTATACATCGCATGCGTCCAAGAATTAGGAACTATGACATTTGCATTGAGAGATGACATGTTGTTGTGTGTGTAGCATGATCGCATAACTTGAACGAAATCTTAGGAAGTATTAGCTAAACCCCTTTTCAACCCGTTCCCTACATACTCATTGTAACTTTCACTGTCATTAACTCTTTACTCAATTCCACCGTATAGGATTTATACTTTAAACAACATACCAACCAACTTATTGTTTTTGTCACCGCAAAGGAATAAAAAATTTACCATCGCATAAGTAACTCAGTAGTCCCTATGTTCGATGATAACTTGTAGAAATACAAGTTATTTATGCTGTTTTATTTAGATAATACGAAAAAATAAAGGAAAGTTGCGTCGATAGTATAAGAATTGACTGAGAAATACGAAAATTATAAAATGTCGTGAACACGCCCACTAACCCCATTGCGATGGCGAAATAGAATGTCCAAGTCTCTGTTTTGCAAGAAATAGGTCATCGCATGCGTTAATTGCTCAAGGACAAAATGTACAATGTATCTACATCACATGCGCCAATCGATCAAGAATGAAGAAATGATCAACGCAATGGCGGCGCATGTGACGATCGATCATGGGTTATAGAGATCAACTCATGTGGTAATCAAAACAACAACACCGCATGCGGCGATCGATCGAAGATGTGAAGAGCAACGCATTCGCGGGTGATTATGACAAGTGAACAGCTTTGTGTTGTACGATTCTGACAAATTAATTGTGGAGCAAAACGGACATTTACACTACGCCATAGCAGGAATTATCAGAATTACACAGTGGGACCACCAATACAAAGAGGCAAAGTCTTATCTATAAATAGCTTCCTTGAATTCATTGCAAGGGAGGCTGGTCTGAAGAGACTTTACAGAGATATTCCGGGAGAACGACGAGACAAGGCTGAAAAGTGAGTCTCCGAGCAAGGAATTCTTCCAATTCCCGAAGCTGAAGCTCTGTGCAAGAGGTCACATCCTACTAGGAAAGCAAGCCTAAGAGGGAAGCTTTCCTCTCCACTTCATCCACACGTCGGCAAGCACAACGTCTCCAATCGGGATCTATGTCAAGACATTGACACTCTTTCTGTATTTGTTTCTATTCTTTCATTTCATCTACTGTGTTCATCTTCTTTAATCTTTCATTCACAAATCATGTATCAAACACTGATCTTTATATCTAAATGCTAATATTGCGTCATTATCATCTCTCTGTTCCTTTCCATACATTTATCATCCATTTTCTCCATCATGTGTTCTTAATCCCCTGGGTAAAGAGGAAGAATTAAGCGAGTGAGTTAATCTATGTTAAGGAAATCAGCTAAGTTTAGCTAAAGCATGCTCGACGGCATCTTCACCTGTGAGAGCAGAAGTGAAGATGTTATTTTTCCTATCGAGAGAAGGTTGGAAGAATGCGTTAACTAAAGCGAGAATTATTTCCAGAGATGGAAACAACCTTGCGTTCATTACGTTCATCTCTATTTCACCATAGACGTATGAGAACGCGACCGATCACTGAAAGGTGTACGCCAAGAGAAAGCGGAACCTTAGTTGCGTCCTTAACGAGATTGACAAACTTGTGATGTCCTTTCACTCTACTCATTCTCTTTCTGATTCATTCACAAGACTTGCCATCGCATTTATTAGATTCTTTTGTAAAACTTCACAGCCAGTCCTCACCCTGTATCATAGTAGTTTAAACATTTATTTTATCAATGCAATTTACATTTATGTCAAACCAAATTCTTTATTCTTTATGAAAACTTGTCGCATTTACCACATTAGTATCGCATTTAAACGACAACAATCCCCGTGTTCGACCTCAAGTCATTCTGAGAAACTTGCGTTGGAATTATACTTGGTTCCAGCGCAAGGAAACTTGTGACACGCACTACATCATCGCATACTACAAAGCATATTATCATCAACGCATACACTTAGAACGTAGTATCGCAAAATATCTTTATCGCAAAGCACTTGAGCACATAACACATCATCAATTTTCATTCATAAGCCATGTGTTAGAGTTAGATAAAGAACATTATAAATTTCCGTTACAAGTTTATGGCAACATGAACTTGCATTACATTCACCCATCAGTAGTGTTCATAAGCGATACAATAACACAGCATAACAACAACATTCCATTTTTATCCGCACAAGTTTATGGCACCGTTGCCGGGGATATAAGCTTGTAGCATAATATCTATCATCACAGTGCATGCATAATAAGGAATTCTAAATTTATCCTTATAAGTTTATGGCACCATTGCCGAGGACATGAGCTTGTAACATAATATCTATCATCACAGTGCATGCATAATAAGGAATTCTAAATTTATCCTCACATTCGACCCTGGACTTACCAGGCTACCTAGTAGGATTTATACTTGGATTTTACTAGGAAAACTTTCATGTGCAACGCATACACCACCATCGCAATATACACCATTATTTCATCATATTCACAACGCATCAAGTTTTTGATGCCATTGCCAGGGACTATGGCAGTACATATTGTGCTGACAGTAACTTTTGATTTTCTTTGCAGTTTTCAACCTCTGTGCACTTCCTCTCCTTTGGTAAGTGAAGAAATGGGTGTCGTATGAGCAAAGGACACGTTTATGAGCCCAACTACGACCTAGAGATTGAAAGAACGTTTAGAAGAAGAAGAAGAAACAACCGCCGACAACGGCAAGAGAGAAATCCCAACATGGTGGAGCAACCAGAAGATAGAGCACCGAATGCAAATAATATCATGGCAAACCCCATTCTCCTGGCGAACGACTACAACAGACCCATTCGGGACTATGCATCGCCAAACCTCTATGATTTCTCCCCAGGAATCATGAGGCCAACCCTGGACAGATCAAGGTTTGAGATGAAGCCGGTTATGCTACAGATGATTTAGATTTTCGGACAGTTTGCGGAAGGCGTAGCGAGGATCCGCACGCCCATCTCTTGAGTTTTATTTAAATCTACAATACTTTTGTATTCCCAAACATCTGAGCTGAGGAGGTTCGACTAACGTTGTTCCCGTTTTCGCTGTGTGACCAAGCAAGGAAATAGGCCTATTCTTTCGAACCAGAGAAGATAACGTCTTGGTAACAAGTAGTGGAAAAGTTCATGAAGAAGTACTTCCCCCGACAGAGAACCCAAGAAGGAGGAAGTTGATTACTAATTTTGAATAAGATATTGATGAATCGCTCAGCGATGCCTGGGCGATGTTTAAAAGACTGGTGCGAGATTGTCCGCACAATGGCTTACTCGACTATCTCCAAATGGAAATCTTTTATCATGGTTTGAACCCTGCATTGCAGATGGCAGCAATTGGAGGTCTGCTTGACAAAACGTACTACGAGGCTAAAAATATTCTTGATCGCATTTCGAAGAATCACAAAGATTGGAGGGAAAGCGATCAACGACTTAGAATTAAAGAAGGTGACGCAAGTAATGGGGCCATCGCATCCCTACAAAATCAAATGAATGTGATGATGAATTTGATACAAGGCATCGCAATCAATAGCCCAGGAATGCATAGGGGGCAGGTCAACGCAATCGATCAAACGAGTGCAAGTTGTGCCACTTGCGGAGAAGCCCATCCGATGGAAGAGTGTCCGAGGAATCCACAATCTATTTACTTCGAACCCTTTCTCTAATACTTACAACCTTGGGTGGAGAAACCACCCCAATTTTGCGTGGAAAAATCAACAACAAAATTTTCAACCTATGGCACAAAAAGAAGGGTCGCCCAGATTTTTCCTGCAAACAAACGATCAATCGCAAAATAAAGTTAGCAGCTCATAGGCGCCACAATCTTCATCTTTGGAGAGCTTACTAAAGCAGTATATTGAGAAAAATGAAACAGTACTCTAGAATCAGGCGACGTCTATCTGCAATCTCGAAATTCAGATAAGTCAGATTATGGGCGAGCTTAAAAGTAGACCGCAAGGGGTGCTACTGAGTTCAACTGAGCTCCCGCACAACCCAGGGAGTACGAGAAAGAAGCAATGTCAAGTTATGACTTTGCGAAGCAGAAAGATAGTGGCAGAAGAGAAGAAGAAGCCGAATAGGACTGCTTCAGTTGCGATGGAACCCCAAATCCTATTGACACAAGAGGAACCAAAAGAACAGAAGACGATGGAACTAGAAGTTGCGTCCACTTCTAAGCCTATGGACATGCTGAAACAGTTACATATCAACATCCCTTTCATTGAAGCGATTGAACAAATGCCAAAATATGCAAAGTTTCTAAAGGACATGGTGACAAAAAAGAGGAGCACAGGTAAGTTCGCAACGGTGGCATTAACACAGAAGTCAAACACCATTATTCCATAAAAAATGCGCGACCCCAAAAGTTTCACAATACCCTGTTCAATTGGAGGGATATATATAGATCAAGCGCTTTGCGATTTGGGGGCAGTATCAACTTAATGCCCCTTTCAATTTTTAAACAGTTGAATGTGGGGCAGTTAGTTCCCATGACGGTGACTCTCCAGCTGGGGAACAGGTCCCTTGTTCATCCAGAAGGGAAGGTGAAGGATGTCCTGGTCTCGATTGACAAATTTATCTTACCGGCAGATTTCATCATCCTCGATTATGAAGTGGACAAGGATGTACCCATCATTTTGGGATGACCATTTTTATCCACTGGTCGCGCTCAGATTGATGTGTACAAGGGAGAGATCACGCTGAGTGTGAATGGAAAAAAGCTTAGGTTTGACATTATTAAAGCCATGAAGTATCCGGAAGAAGAAGACCTAACAGATTCCGATAATGAACCCAGTTGTTATGAAGAAGAAAAGTTTGAAGATGAAAATGGAAGAGAGGATGCGCCCGCATCTGTATTAACCTGCAATGCGATCGTGAAAACAACAACTAAAAAAGAGAAATTGGTGTTGAATGAAGAGAGAAAAGCACAACAACCATCCTTGGAACAACCACCCACTGTGGAATTGCCAAACCACCTGAAGTATGCTTTTTTGGGGCAAAATGAAACTCTACCAGTAATAATTTCCTCTACACTTCAAGAAGAACAAGAGCATGCGCTGCTGAACATCCTGAAAAAGTACATAAAAGCAATAGAATGGAGACTAGCAGACATTAGAGGAATCAACCCCACATATTGCATGCATAGGATATGTCTCGAGGAAAATAAAAAAAGGGTCGATCGAACATCAACGCAGACTAAACCCTGAAATAAAGGAAATCGTGAAAAAAGAGATAATCAAATGGTTGGACGCAGGCATCATTTATCCAATCATCGATAGCACGTGGGTCAGCCCTGTGCAGTGTGTGCCAAAGAAAGGAGGAATGACGGTAATTCCAAATGCAAACAATGAATTAATACCAATAAGGACCGTCACTGGTTGGCGGATCTGCATGGACTACCGCAAACTGAATGTGACGACGAAGAAGGATCATTTCCCCTTGCCTTTTATTGACTAGATACTAGACTGCCTAGCAGGATATGATTACTTCTGCTTTTTGGACGGATATACAGGCTACAACCAAATCATGATTGCTCCTAAAGACCAAGAGAAAACCACATTCACCTGCCCCTACGGAACATTTTCTTTTCGACGCATGCCGTTCGGATTATGCAATACGTCGAGCACGTTTCAGAGGTGTATGAGGCCATCTTCTCTAAGTATCTTGAAGATTCAGTGGAAATTTTTATGGACGAATTCTCTGTTTATGGGCAAACATATGAAGTCTGTCTAAATAATTTAGAAAAGATACTGAGGAGATGTGAAGATACGAACCTTATGCTGAACTGGGAGAAGTGCCACTTCATGGTGAATGAAGGTATTATGCTTGGACACAAAGTCTTCAAGGACGAGCTGAAGGTAGATAAGGCGAAGATTAAGGTCATTGAAAAGCTCCCACCTCCAGTAAATGTGAAGGCTGTCAGGAGCTTCTTGGGGCATGTAGGATTTTATTGACGTTTTGTGAAGGACTTTTCGAAGATTGCTCGACCATTGAGTGTGTTGCTGGAGGCCGAGAGAACATTTGACTTTGATGAACAATGCCTCAACGCATTCAAAATACTAAAGAACACATTGATAACCACACCTGTGTTGATTGCACTGGACTGGATATAACCCTTTGAACTGATGTGCGATGCTAGCAGTTATGTGATGGGGGCGGTGCATATGCGAGTAGAACCTTGAAACCTGCCCAAACAAATTACACTACCACTGAAAAAGAACTTCTTGTTGTGATCTTTGCATTGGAGAAATTTAGAGCTTACTTGCTGGGATCCAAAGTGATCGTTCACACCGACCACTCGACAATCAAATATTTAATAACAAAGAAAGATGCAAAGTCGAGGTTGATTTTATGGGTTCTCCTTCTTCAAGAATTCAACATGGAAATAATTGACCGTAAGGGGACGAAGAACCAGGTTACAGACCACCTATCAAGATTAGAAAATACGGAAATCGACCGCAACTAGTTGGAGGTGAACGCAACCTTCCCAGATGAGCAATTGTTCAGAATTGAAGAATTACCATGGTACGTAGATGTAGTAAATTATCTGGTTTGTAAACAATTTCCTAAGAACTACACAATCCACCAAAAGAGGAGGCTCAGACACGAATGTAAATCCTATTATTGGGACGAGCCAAATCTTTACAAGAGGGAGTCAGACTAGATTTTGCACCTATAGAATTCTTTTGGGGTTGCTTAGGGGCTCAGTATGTAGGGTATAGGGATCTTACTGCCCGAATTGGGGATATTATGCAGTTCAACTGGCCCGAGGAAGGGTGGAGGCACTTGGTCGGCCAGTGAGTCTGGAGGAGATTCAGAAGGCTTTATTCTCGATGAATTCTGGGAAGGCTCCTGGGCTTGATGGGTTTTCAGTGGATTTTTACAAAGCTGCTTAGAGTGTGATTAGGGATGATTTATGTGACGTTGTGCTGAATTTTTTTGAAACATGTTACCTGCCTGGTGGAGTTAATCCTACTACTATTACTCTCATCCCTAAGAGTGGGGAGCTGAACGTATGGAGGAGTTTTGTCCTATTTCATGTTGCAATATTGTGTATAAGTGTATCTCGAGGATCTTAGTTGAGAGATTGTGGTTGTGGTTGCCTAATTTCATCAGTGGTAATCAGTCTGTGTTTGTTCCGGGTAGGTCGATTTTCGATAACATTTTATTGTGTTAGGAGCTCGTGTGGAGCTATAAGGAGGGCAGAGGGAAGCCGAGTTGTGTGTTAAAGATAAACCTTCAAAAGGCTTACGATTCAGTGAATTGGGATTTTCTGTTTGGTGTGTTGTTGGCTATAGGTACGCCCTTTCAGTTTGTTAGTTGAGTGAGGACTTGTGTTACTTCGCCTAAGTTCTCTGTGATGATTAATGGTTCCCTTGAAGGGTTTTTTCCTGGTAGGAAGGGGTTGAGGCAGGGGGATCTGTTGTCTTCTTTTTTGTTTGTGATGGTGATGGAGGTCTTGTCTAGGTTGTTGAATAAGCCTCCTGTGTGGTTTAGGTTCCATGATCAGTGTGAGCGCTTAGGCCTAACTCATTTGGTTTTTGTAGACGATTTGATAATTTTCTATGCAGCTGAGAGAGATTCTTTGTTGTTTATGAGGCAGGTATTGACACAGTTTGCAGAGCTGTCTAGGTTAGTTGCAAATGTTGGGAAGAGTTCCATGTTTGTTGCGGGTGTGGAGTCTGGGGAGGCGGAAGAACTAGTTGCGTATATGGGTGTCTCTCTTGGTTCGTTGCCTGTTAGGTATCTAGGTTTACCTTTATTGGCGGGTCGGTTGAGGGCTGTGGATTGTGCGCCTTTGGTACAGAGGATTACAACTTGTATTAGAAGCTGGGCAGCGAGGTCCCTCTCCTTTGTTGGGAGTTGCAGCTTGTTAGGTCTGTTTTACAGTCCTTTCAGGTTTTTTAGTGTAGCATATTCGTGTTGCCTGCGTGTGTAACTCATGAGGTTGATCGTTTGTTACGTAGTTATTTATGGAAGGGTAGTGTGGTAAGTCGGAGTGGTACACGGGTGGCATGGGATGAGGTGTGCTTGCCGTTGGGAGAGGGGGGTTTGGGTGTGAAGCATGTGGCCTCTTGGAACCAGGCTGCTATTATGAAGTTGCTCTGTCTTCTCATAATTAAATCGGGGTCACTATGGGTGGCGTGGGTGGAGGCGTATGTTTGCGTGGGCGGTCGTTGGGCTATTCGAAGTGAGGTTGGGAGGTCTTGGTGCTTGAGGGCTATCTTGCGAAGTAGAGATAGATTCAAGCATCTGGTTCGTTTAATGATTGACAATGGACGGTCTTGTTTTGTTTGGCGGGATCCTTGACTGCCAAGGGGTGTGATTTTGGATTCATACGGGTCTACGGTTGTTCATGATGCAAGGAGTAGTTTGAAAGTGCGGTTGTCGGAGTTCTTGGATGGTGAGGAAGGTTGAAGGTGACCTACAGTATCTTGGGAGCTGCTTGAGATATGGGGTTTTATCCAGGCAGTGGGGCCTAGGGTAGGGGGAGAGGATTATTGGGTTTGGGTGCCGGATGCTAGTGGTTGGTTTTCTATCGCTAGTGCTTGGGAGAGTATACGTCCTCGTCGTC
Source organism: Benincasa hispida (assembly GCF_027475165.1). NCBI lineage: Eukaryota > Viridiplantae > Streptophyta > Magnoliopsida > Cucurbitales > Cucurbitaceae > Benincasa > Benincasa hispida. Next base: position 87,576,690 of record NC_143489.1, on the reverse strand, counting down.
CTAGGGTGTCTTGGGCTAGTATTTTGTGGGTGGGGGGTGGTATTCTGCGTCACTCCTCCTATGCGTGGTTAGCAATGAGGGACAGGTTAGGTATGCAGGATTAGTTGAGGAGTTAAGGTGTGTTGTTAGAGGGGAGAGGGGGGGTGTCTTCTGTGTGGGGGAGGTGTGGAGTCGCGGGATCATTTATTTTTTGAGTGTGGGTTTGGGAGAGAGGTGTGGTCTAGTGTGTTGCGTCAATTGGGGTCGACGCATCAGGTGGCTGGTTGGGATGTAGAATTGAGTTGGTTGTGCCGAGTGGGGTTAGGTAAGAGGGTGTGTAGTAAGTTGTTCCGTATTTTCTGGTGTGCGTCCATATACTACATCTAGCAAGAGCGTAATCGGTGGCTGCATGGAGGTCGACCGAGGTCGGTGTTTTCTCTGGTTCACCTTATGGTCTCTACGGTTCGTGCTTATGCTACTTCCTGGCGGATTGACCTTCTTGGTCTTATCTAGTGTGTGTATGGATTTTTTTCCTTTTGAACTTTACGTTGTTCTCTGTTTTGCTGTAGCCCCTAGTTTGTGGGGTTTTAGGTTCTTTTCTCTGCCTTTCTTCCTGGTGGTTTGCGAGTTTGCATCTATGTGTTGGTTTTGTTCTGGTCTTATCCTGTTGGCTTTGTTTTGGTTTTGTTGCCCTGTCTTTGTTTGTGCTTTGTTGCTTTGATACCTTGATCCTTGGCTGTGGGATCCTCCTTGTTGTTATATAATAATATAACCTATTCTAAAAAAAAACATTTCTAATGCCACCACTTTATTATACATTCTCTTACATATTTTGAAAATTTTATAAGTGAAGGCTTCAAGAAAATTATATTAACTTCATTTATCAATTATTAATCAAATATTTAAATTTTATTATCTTTTCTTTGGCATTGAAATTTTTATTCATTCAATATAATTTTCAACCAATTATAATTTTTTTGGTATAATTATAAGATTCAATAAATTATTGAGTTAATTTTAATTAATTTCAACATGTAAAATAATTGGCAACCAATTATAAGTTTTTTGGTATAATTATAAGATTCGATAAATTATTGAGTTAATTTTAATTAATTTCAACATATATAATAATTGGACGGAAAAATTACCACTTATTAGTTGTACGAGATTGAAGAGTTTTTTCACTTTTTGAAATTCCAAATTAAACTCCATACAATTGCTTTCAAATCACAATAAAATGAGTCTAAAATTTATTACATTCCAAGTTTTATATATACATTTTTTTCACCAGTGTTTTTTTTAATACTGTAACTATAGAAATGGGGATGGAATCTCCAATTTCTAAAGAGAAAGGTCATGCAAATTATTGTCGAATTAACTCACCTTAATCTTATGAGTGCATTTAAATCTTCATTAATTTAATTTAAAATTATTTAAAATTATTATGTATTCAATTTTAAAAAAGTTACTTATTTTATCTAAATGCTGTTTTTTAGTTGATCTAAAAATTTTTAGTTTTATAAAATATAATTAATAGATTAACATAATCCAAGCTAAATTTACCAAATAAATTGTTGTATTATATATATATGTGTGTGTATGTATGTATATATATATGTGTGTATATATATATTGTAGAGGAATTATAGGAGTCACAGAAGTGGCTCGAGTCTAATCGGATTTGAAATTATTATTGAAGTGGTTTTGCTAGGAGTTTAAACGTGAGTACCAACATAGTGATTAACAATGTTAAATGCTTTAAATTATATTATATATTGTTGATCTCAAATTTTGGTCTCTATCTCTACTCATCATATATGACCATGAAATTACCAAGGGCATTAACGAATTATCTACTCTCTTATAAAGAGAATTTGATAATCATAAAGCTAAAAATTAAGCTTGCTATTTTATAAAATGAGAGAATAAAACTTCATATCTGTCTTCAACAGTGTAAGTTTTTCTTTGCGATAACTCGTGATACTCTTCACCAATAATTTTCTTCTTTCATGTGAGTTGGTGTTCAATCTCTTTTATATATGTCATTCACAATCTCTATTTAGTCAATCAAATTTCTTTCATGCCATTCTATAATATGTAGGTTGTCAATTTACAATATCGCCATAATTATTTACATATAAAGTAAAAAGGAATAAATGTTAAGAAAAATGACAATAGTGGGAAAAAACCTATAGAAAACTTTACAAAGTCATATGGGATAAAAACAACTTTCAATGAGGGTATGTTGGTGGTGTATGAGTTGATCTCCGCTAGGATCATGTCACGTGGTAGCAGGCACGCCTTTTGTTTCGAAAGAGGCCACCATCAATGACAAACAAAAAAGCATATGAATTTTGTGAATGTATCCTCCATTTATACATATTTCAGTTGGAATTTTAATAAAGAAAAATTCTTATAAATTGAAAATTTCAAAAAATATTTATACTTTATAACAAAAAATTCTAGAAGTATTTGTATTTTTGGAACTTTTTCTATAACGTGTAAATATTTTTAAATATTTTTTTATATCTAAAAAGACCTCTTTAATAAAAGTTCGTTTTATTTCAAAAACCACAATCACGATTTGTTTTTAAAAAGTTGTAACAATTTGTTAAATGAGCACAAATAAGATTAATTAGGTTGAATAGGTGATTGATTATTTTTTTTTACATTAAAATTAAACGTACCATAAAGTAATTAATTAAGTTTTCCATTCATAGGTTAATAATAAGTTTGTTTAAGCAATTAATTTGATAATTGAACATTTCCTTCATTTTAATTGTATATAATTTTACTATCTCAAATGGCATATAAATACGAACAAATGTTTGTAGTTTGAATCTTCCACCAATCATATTTAACAAAATAATAATAATAATTTATCCTTTGCAAATGTTGAGATATTTAGACTTTAATTTATATATTTAGACTATAATTGGGTTATCGAGCTAATTAGGTTATGTTAAATATCAGTTTCCACGAAAAAAATCTTTAGCAATTAAATCATTATTAGGTGATAATTGAATGGGCATTTTTTTCTTTAGCAATTAAACGTCGCGGTTCTTTTCGCACTATCCACTTGGTGCATAGCAATCGAATGACATTGTTTAAATTTACAAGTATTGCTTTGTTAATTTTATTATTAAGTGGCATTGTTTTGTAAATTTAAACTTTAATAAGGGACAAAATAGTCTAAAAAGATCTTTTTAAAGATTGCAACCTTTTAATATATCTTCCTTTATAATACCCAAATCCAATTATCTTTGATTATATTAAACTAAATAATTTTGATTGTCAATATGAATGTAATACTTGTACTATTGATCTCAAAATCAGAGATTCGATTCCCCCACCTCACATTTTAATTACAATACATTTTCCAAAAGGAAAAAAAACAAAAAGTCTTGATCTTAACCAAACCCTCGAACAAAGCTGAATTAGATAAAACATTAACTGTAATACTGGAAGTGGAACTCGTGCCAGTTCAACTGTAATACACTAAAAAAGAACCCCCCGCCGTTCATTTTCATTCTCATGCTGCCAAAGCACATATCAGAATAAACTAAGCCGACAAAAAGAGATTGAATGGGGGTTAGCTTAGCGATCTGATTCTTTGTGCTAAACCAAAACTCGTATTGAATAGTATACATACATCCAAGAAGCCTATATTCATCCAACAAATTGAGATTCTCATACATTGTCAAAAAAAAAAAAAAAAAAAAAACACCTGCCATGAAGCTGAGTGTTAAAGTTAATACTTAGACAAGCCTCGTTAGCCAGCACACCTGCTTCTGTGCTTCCTTCACGAGGTGTGTGTTCATGCCCTTTGATTCTCCGTGTTACGAGCAGGTTGTTAATGACAGTGATGATGGATCTACTGTGGATGGATGATCTTCCGGGGTTGGTTTGGCTAAAGAACAACAATATTCAGACGCCATATTCACGTTATTTTAATTTTGTGCATGTTCAGGTATGAGGCGATGGCGCAATTCAGTTGATGCATCAGCAAGTTCTGCAGGTGATTTCGATTCAGAATCAACAAGAATAGTTTCATTAACGCATTGAAAATGATGATGAATTTGGTTTTACCTTGTGCTGTGAAATTGAACAATGGCGGTAGTGCTTGACCGTTAGGTAAACATGCATTCGGATCTCTCAAATCGTCAAAAAAGGGATGTGCACAAGCCTCCAACTGCGATTAAAGAAAACCCACTTAATTGTTAAGATTGATTATAAACTATGATAAAGTATATTAGTTCCTTGGATTGTTATGATCGTAATGATATAACAGACACCTTAACTAACATAGACACTGTGTTGAGATAGACAACAAATAACTGTAGCTGAAGTTTTTATAGTTTCATTTAGTTCTCCCCGTAACGTTTCAAGCCTTAAGTCTCTCTTATAATTATACTCTTTTAATGTCATGTCATTATCACGAATATTATAAAATTAGTTAAAGAAAAGTTAGGTCAACCTTTAAATAAAAATGATGGCAGAGACGGAATGAGGCATTCCACAAAATTCATAGATAAAATCATATACAGTGAACTTTGGAACGAAGAGAAAACACACAAAGTGAACTCATATGCGTAATGTGTAGGCATGTTTGATAATTATTTCAATTTTTGTTTTCTGTTTATAAAATTTATGTTTGTATCCTCATAATTTCTTTACTTTAACTTTTACCATTCTTAAAGAAACGTCTAAATTCGTAGTCCATTTCCAAAAATAAAAACAAAGTTATTTTAAACTACCTTTTTTTTTTCTTTTAAGTTTTGAAAATTTGGCTGGAACATTCAATACATCTTCTTCGTAGAGTAGATGACAAAATAACGAAACTCATACAAGGAAGATTATAAGCCTTTTTTTTTTTTGGAAAGAAAAAAACCGAGAGTTATTGCTATGAGCTGTCAAAACAATTAGAAACATTTGGTTAACAGCGGCACTCATCAGACATTACACAATTATGTAGCACGAATATGATTAAAAAGAAACTAAAAACTGTCGTAACACATCAGGGAATAGACTATTTGCAATTTCAGAGAAACAAAGTCATATTAAAAAAAGTAAAGATTCTTACCGCGGTGCAACGTAAGTTGGGCGAATACTGGAGAAATCTTGACACAAGATCGATGGCTTCAGCAGGCATTCTCATGTGAAATATCTGGAGATTACAACTTCATTGAGAATTCCACCCTCATAATAATACTAGTAAAAATAAAAAATCAAGTCGAATGAAATGACTAAATTTTCGACAAAAATGAAAGAGACCTTATGCCACGGGTGTGCTTTAATTTGAGGAAATTTGAATTCTGTATAGTTTGGGTTCATGCACTTGATTTCCTCCCTGGTTGGTGTTCCCAATATCTAATCCATGTGTAAAGGGAAAAAATAAAAATCAGGCAAGTGAAACAGTAAAAAGACACAAATCAAGTCAACAGAAGGTCGGTTATACCTTGATGATCTCTACCAATTGATCAACACCACTTTCACCAGGAAAAAGAGGCTGCAAACAATTTTCATGTCACACATCAGAAAGATCAACAAAATGGCATTGAAATAACCCAATATTTTAAAAAATCTCTCTGGCATAAACCATGCTACGCCAAAAAGAATGGATAGATGTACATATGATGAAAAAATTATGAAATCAAAACACAGTATTATCTGAACCACTAAGAGTGAGTTAGACAATTCCCTACAACAAATTTTCAACAGCCACCAAAATGAGGACCAACCTGTCCTAAAAGAAGCTCAGCCATTACACAACCTACGGACCACATATCTATGGCATTGGTATACTCTGTTGCCCCAAATATGAGTTCTGGGGCCCTATAATACCGTGAACAAATATAAGATATATTAGGTTCCCCTGGCATCTGAAATTGAAAATTAAGTCACATCAGGTCATAAATTAATAAACTTCACCAGATAAAAGTCACATCCAAATTCAGATGTATATGCATACCAACATCTTTGCACTCCCAAAATCGCATATCTTTAGTTGATGAGTGTGAGGATTAACCTGCACAATGTGTAGAAGAAAGTGAACAGCAGGTAAAAGGTAACTACCCATCACTTCTACCTTATCTTTCAGTTTAAGGAACCTCTTTTCGGGAGACCTAGTCTGTCTACTTCTTCCACATTAATTTCGTATCAAGTGTATCACAAGATCATCTATGCACGTACATTTTAACTCAACATCATAATAAGCACGCTTGAAGTTCCTTACCAACAGGTTTATACAAAGTGTACTTAAATAACTGTTAACATGGAAACATTGTCAACAATTTAATGTTTTGGCCAACCTTTGACGACTTGGTTGACCATACGCAGCCATACATGTGCAAATAGAATGCAATGCAGGTAGGTAGTGCCATTCTCAATTAGATCCCCTTGTATAATGTCACACAATACCTTTGACGACTTGGTTGTACCATACGCAGCCATACATGTGCAAATAGAATGCAATGCAGGTAGGTAGTGCCATTCTCAATTAGATCCCCTTGTATAATGTCACATAATACCTTTGACGACTTGGTAGTACCATACGCAGCCATACATGTGCAAATAGAATGCAATGCAGGTAGGTAGTGCCATTCTCAATTAGATCCCCTTGTATAATGTCGCACAATACCACTTTTCTGAACATTTTTCAGAAAAGCAATGGATATAGTTTTTAAAAATTAAAAACACTCAAGTCTGGATCACATCTTTGGAGCTGTTAAAGAGATTGATGTTTTATGATGGAGGCTTCAATCCCCTTTGCCTTTTCTTGTATCTTCGAGATGGTGACAATTTTAAATTGGGGGGAATAATGGCATTAAGCTTGAGGAGTCTCTTGCTAGTTGCTAGGTCAATGCCTTGGGTGGGGGGTAAAAATTTTTAAGGTCTATAATTCTCCATTAGGCCCTATTCATTCAGATTTCAGCCCTTCCTATACAGTTATTTAAATTTGATTCAGCTCCTTTTGTCAGCCTATCTTTAGTTCTTTAGTTCTCTCCCTCTCTCTCTGGTTTTTCTAGGAGGAGGGGGAATAAAAACAAACAAGCTAATAAGAAAACGAAACAAAAGGAATTGTTGGATGGTGGAAAAAGGGAAAAAGACCTACCAGCAAATTCTGAGGCTTAATATCACGGTGACATACCCCTACAACATGATGCAAGTAATTTAGAGCCCGACAAATCTGGAAAGTGAGAACAAGGGTTACTGAACGTATTTGTAGAACTGCAACAGCCAAATGCAGCAAGAACTACAAATTGAAAATTAAAATACTACTCATGCCATCAACAGCAATCCATTGTTGATTGAAAGTTTACCTGATATGTATAGAGCTGCACATATATAATGGGCATACTCCGGTTCATCCTGATATAATGCTTAGAAACTTTGTAGACAGTTTCGGATATATATTCCAGGACGAGGTTGAGGTACAGCTCATCTTTATCAGTAGTGGAAAAGAAACAATGTTTTAGTTGAACAATGTTAGGATGGTCAAGAATGCGCATAATCTGGAGTTCCCTGTTCTTATATCGCTTATCCTGCAGCACCTTTTTTATTGCTACAGCTTCATTTGTTTCCAAACACTTAGCCTATAAAAATGTACAAGTGAATTCAAAAGTTGCACCAACCTCAGGATCTAAAAAGAACCAGAACAGGCACAGTAGAATCAAGTACCTGAAAGACAACGCCAAAAGAACCAGTACCGACCACACGCTCTGCCATATAGGAGATTGTCTACAACAAAGTTACAATATAGGAAAGAAAATTTTCAAACTCTACCCCAATTACAAAAAATCAGAGACCATATGATTTGATTCGAAAGGTTACAATAAAATATATCATAACTTTCTATTCTCCGAGATCTAGAGTGTTAGTTGGAGATACAGAGAGGAGGAGAAATGCTACCAAATGAAATATAATAAGCTGATTATGAAAAGTCACCTGTTTCGGTTTTCCATTTCGACCACCAACTGTAGTTGCAATTATCTGACCGGCTTCTGTTCCATTGCCATTCACAACAGCAGGTTCCAAATCCTAGAACAGAAGCATAATAAACAGAATCTCAATATTTGTTTCTGTTTTATGGCTTGTATCCAAGTCCATCACACAGACATTTTCCATATAGGATAAATATCGAAGTATACAAGATGGTTGTACCTTGACTGCTATAAGTTCAATACAGAGAGTTGATTTTATAGTGTACAGGGTGAAATTGGAATGACAAAAATGGAAAATATGGAAAGAGGTTTTTTTTTCCAAAAAAAAAAAAAGAAAGAAAGAAAGAAAGAAGGAAGAGAAAACAACAACAAAACAGAGAGCTAAACTTAAATTTGAAGTTATCTATGAATAACCTTTTCGTCATGGTTGAATTTCTCATCCCTAATTCTCATTTCACGCATTTCTCTTGGAAGGTGATCAAAACCAGTTTTTTCTGTTCCAGCTGTTGATGAAATGTTTGATGTGCTCGCAGCATCATCCAAAGAGGTTGAAGCCAAATCCGGCTCTAAACCAGAGGCAACTCTTCCGATGTCATCGGAAACCCCATCAACCTTTTGTTCAGTTTCTTGATCAACTTTTGCTCGCTTTATGCCAAAATCTCCACCCTTAGAAAACACATTAAGAGGAAAAGATCAAAATTGATGAAAGTGAAACATCAGAATACCATAGCATAGCATTGAAAGTATCTCAATTATGATAAGCGAAACAATGCATACTGTTGCACCACGACATAGATCTTAAACGACGATCACCAGTAAGCCCATTTTCATTCGAAGAACCCAATTTATGAATAAACTCGACGAGAGGAACCAAGTGACCTATTTTCTTTATTATATATATTTATATATATTGTTCCGATGACAATATGACAATATCCATTAGCTCAAAATTAAAAAGCTTAAAAGAAAGGAAAGAACAAAACGAAGGGTATGTAATTATCAGGTGAGTTTCCAGTTTCCAGATTCCAGTGGATTGAGCGTTCGAAATTTCTCCAATTCCAACTCCAATTTCCCATAACTGAAAAAAAAAAAAAAAAAAAAAAAAAAAAGACAATGAAAATGAAACTCACAGGTTCAGAAGAAATCGAAGTCCGACCAGAAGCAATGCTCTTAAGGCGACGCATCATATTCATGGCGACTATAGATTGGGCCGCGTCCTTTCAACCCCCAACAGAGAGATGAAACCCTAATTCGCTCCCAGAAACACACACACACACACACAAAAAAAAGAACAAATCCCAAATAGAAGACAGATTTTTCAGCAATGGGCAGAAAACAAAAATGGAAAAAACAAAAGGGATTTCAGCAGAAGAGAGAGAAACTCAAATTTCTCTCTCCTCCAGCTGCTATTAACTCAATAGAAGAACCCCAGAAGAAAAAGGGGTCCAAAAACAAAGAAACAAAGGAAAAAGAAAATGAAGAAACAGAGAGAAAAAGAGTGTGGGATTTGGATTGTTGGAAATTATTAGGTTTTTAAAAAGGGGGAAAAAGCTTAGAGATGGCGTTTTTCGAAAAATTTGGTTCGGTCAAAGAGGGATCAAAACCAATCATTCGAGGCCGGTTTTTAATGTACGTTGGTCAAACCAGGATCTCTGGTTGTCGATGCCTCATTATGTGGTTTTCCGGTGCCTCATTTTCCCAATTTACCCCTCTTTGCTTCAAACTTCGGTTTTTTGGATTCCACGGAATATTCGGTGGAACTTTTGCCTCGTTATGACCGTTTTTATTTTACCCGCTACCCATACAGTTTTGAATTCAATCCTCAACTCTATTTCCCCCGATCTTTATTTCCTCATCAACTTTTCCTCCTTCCCTTACCACCTTACTTTTCATTTTCCTCTCCAACTTTCACAAAACCTTCTCCTTACTACCACATAACCTTACGTCAATTACAAGTTGGAGAGATCTCCAACGTCATTCAAACTTCTTTCTTCCTTTTTTTCTTCTTTTTCTTGTGATTTTCTGTCTTCATTCCATAAGAAGATGCCAATTTAGAACGTCAATATTTATCTATAGAGTCCATAAAGCGTAAATAGATATTCAATCAAACATATTAGGAATCGGTCCAAAAATTGTGAGCCGAAAAATACATCATTCTTGAAAAAGATCCTTGTTTGTTTTAGGTTCAATTTTAAAAAACTTTTAATTTATGTTTTTTCTTTTTCATTTTTTAGGTTTGTGATACACCTTAAGGTACCTTAGACACTTCTCTGTATCTGCATAAAAGAACTTGTCATTTGATATTCATTGATATCATTTTGCATCTCAGCATATGAGAAAGTTAAATTCAAAAACAAGAGAATAAAAATGCAACAACTAAAATTCAGAACATAAATCACCTTCAATATGTGGATTATGAATGAAATGCTTGAAGAAGAAATTAGACGCGTAAAATTTAGTTAAAAATTCAAACAAATATAGAATCTAAAGATAAGTTGGTCCACAAAATCTAGAACATGAAAAGTAAATTTAAAATTGGAGAGATGAGATCAAAGATACTGCCTTGTTTAATGCAGAAACTACAGTTGGATTGGGGGTAAATTAGCTATATTTGGAAGTATACCTCACCTTAGCTATCTAATCAATACCTCACCTTAGCTATCTAATCACAATTTCTCAAGAATTAGATAATCTATCCCTATGATCTATAATATATATAAAAGTACGTAGGAACGAGGAAGAAAGATTTTTTTAGAGAATTTTGCTTTGTGAATTTTTATATAATATGTAAATTAAAGTGGAACGATCTACACGTATACCAATTACCCCTTTATGACCTTTCTATATACCACCTTTTATTATTTCATACTTCCACCTTTTTATCTTCTCCTTTTACATTACATTAATGGATGTTTCGGGTGAAGGTATGAGTTGCTATGAATTGTTTGAGTTTGGTTAAAAATCCAACTGAATATTCGACGGTCCAATTTTGTAAGTCATCAATATTTATACCTATGTTCACTAACTTGATAATAGTGCACTCAACCAATGATGCCTCTGTTGCCACTCTAGTGACCGCTGCCAACGGCCAACAACTCTGACCACATCCAACCACCACCGTCAGCGGTCATCTCGGGCACCCTCTGCTAACAAACCAAACAAACTTGTATTTAAAAACACTTTGAGAAAGAGTTGTCAATCGCATAGTGTTTTTATTTTAAGTAGTTTTTATCAGAAGTGTAAATGAAAATGACTTTTTGATAAACTTTTTTTTCCAAGTTAATAAAAAAAAAACCCTTGTATCATGGCAAACAGATAAGTATGAACTTGAATTTGGGAGGTAGAAGGAAGTTGTCGAACATATCTATCAGATAGATAATTTGGATGGACGTTTATATAATTTTTTGTGTAAGTGGAATGATTGCCATTTGTTGGTCCATATCATATACAATTTTTTTTATATTGCATAACTGGACCGGAGGTGAAGGATCTCTTACCCAAGAGTTCCATGAGCGCGTTCGGATCGTTCCGATCTCACCGTAACCAAAATACACATTATATATTCAAAACATACAGTTATGCAAACAAACTCTAATTATCGGCATGCTATGAACAACGAAATAACAAGGGAAAGAGTGCCATAACAGTTGAAGACGTTCTTCAAACTTCAACACTCAAAGCAGTGGAAAACCTCCACGCGATCTACCAACGCCCAGTGGAAGCGTCGACTGCAGCAGCACGAATACCATGGGGACGACACCACCAGAAAAGAGCCTTGGGTATTCTCAGAGTGAGAACCCAAAGCGTGATCTTTGATGAATTTGATAGAGGAAGGAGGAAACACAAATCGTGTAGGCGATACGCAGTAGGATGGAAAAAGACACTATCGCATAGCAGAATGTTTATCGTTTAGGAGAAACTACATGATCATGTAAGTTTTACTGAACGATCATTTAAGAAATGGTATACGATTGTTTAACAAAATCGGCCCACTATACGATCATTTAGAGAAGCTATGCGATTGTGTAGGAAATAGTGTGCGATCGTTTAGGCGCGAGGAGGATGATCGTTTAGGCGGAGATGACTATCGTATAGACTCTCGAAATTCTTAAGCGATCGTTTTCTTTTTCAACAACGTGCTCTTCCGAGTTCTTTTGGACGATTGATCAAAATGAAAACTATTTTCATTTTAATTCATCGGTTACAATAACCGACATTGCCCCACTAACCCACGTCTGAATGTGAATTTTTGGATTAATTATCATATAATTAATCAACTAATTAATTAATAGATATAATCATAATATATTTTTATCCTATAGTTTGATATCACATATCTGTTATAGTATTTTCTCCTCTACTTGATATAAATCATATTTATATCTAATTTCCTCCAAAATAATTTATCTCATACATTTAGCCAATTATATCATATATAATTAATCAGTCCAATTATATCATATATAATCGAACTTCCTCTTGTCAATTTGAACATTTTAAATTAATTCAAACCCTGGTTCTCGACTTTATCCAAGCTACCCAGGGGACCTAATGAACCCATGGCTCGAAGCTCTAACGATCCGTGAATAGCTGACTAAACTCTTTAGCCAGAAGATCCACCATCCATTAACTGTCAGACATTCCACTAAAGACCAACAACTGAACTCTTCTTATCTCAGATATATTTATGTGTCCATCGAATATAAGCAATCATGAATACGATGACCCTTCACAGATGCTCATAAGTATAGTTGGGCCAAATTACCGTTTTGCCCCTGTAGTTATATCTCACTCCTTAAGTAATACTGATTCCTCTAATGAATAATACAACATAATCCAACTATTTGTGAACACCTCTCGGGCCAAGAGAAGGTGTGTGGCGCCACATCGTTCAAGCCTCGAAATCAGCCCTTAAGGGAGCTGTCTATCTACTTACCCTTGCCTCGGGGAAGGAGTGAATTCCATCTTGTGTAGCTGAGTTCCTAGCTCCCAAATCAGATGAATCCCTAAAATGGTAGGTTTGAATCGGCGACCTGGCCACTTGCACCCATACAAATCAAAGCGCCGCCCTCAATGGCAGGAGTTTCCAACTCACTCAGGATTGAGGTCATGTAACCTAAGGTCATCCTAGTGAAGTGAAGTCTTTATCATGAACGGTGTTATATAACAAGACATTAACACTTCGTGGTCAAGTCTTGTACAAAATCTTTGTATAGGATACCTCCGCTCACCTGTCCCCAATACGAATGATCAGGATCAGACCATCTGTGACAAATCATAACATTTGTGACCATTCCACAAAGCGGGCCGCATTCGTAGCGTTACCAGGATAAGGTTTCCCTCCTATATCTATATACTACAGACTATTTTGGTTATCACTCAAGACATGATCCACTTGTATGTCACCACATACATGCTTGAGTCACATACATATAACCAGGGATTTTATGTTTATTGGTTTGTGGTAAAGCAACTAAAACAAGAAACTGAGCAAAAATACAAGATGTGAAGTAAATATCATATATAATACAACACAAGCGTTCATACAAACTGTTTACAAACTACAGAACACGAGACTTTGAGGCATCAACCCCAATAGGAGGACCATTTGTTACATATTTTTTGTGCCAATTATGTAACATGACCATTAATATGTTGGCTTTTTGGCTCTTAATTTCAAATTAATTAATTTTAGTTAATTAATTAATAATTTGATGATAACAAACCTAAATTAATTTACTTATAATTTGAGTATTTGAAGTGTTATTGCGTAGAGCTCAAAATAACGATTCTAACACATTTTGAATTACTTCAATTGGAACTCAAATGAAAAAGTTACGATCAGAACAAAAACGAAGGAAAATCTTCTATAGTGATGTGGTGAAACCAAGTGCGGACACTTAGCAAACATGTTGTTAAGTGTGGATTGACCTCTTTGATCGTGATGTTGAATCAGAAATTTTGGATCAATCACAAAATGTCACGTCATTTACCAAATTAATGGCAAAATTACAAATAATTGAATTTGGGACTATTTAAAGGTTGACATATGTCCCAAATTGAAATTGAAAACATAAATTGACAACTCATGATGACACTATGTGTTTTCATCATGACCTTGGATTAAATAAAATTAATTTGAACGTACAAAGATTCTTCCAATATTGCAACTTCAAGAACATCATATGCTCTGCTTTCTCAAGTCAAGAATATGCATTCAATTGAGAGAGAATAAGAGGATCAAGTACTAGAGATCAAATCACATCTGCATCAAATTTTGCATCAACACAAGTTCAACTCCACGAAACAAGTTTCTTCAGAAACCTCGTGTGAACAATTTGGCACGTCCAGTGGGACATCTCTACCTCTCATCTTTCTCTCGTCATCCAAATCAACAAATCAACAAATGGCACAAAAGAAAGTTGCACCAAATCAACTACTACAAACGACTCATATACGGGACCTGTCACTCAGAGTCACTCAAAGGGGATCCTGCATGAGCAAGAACAAGGCTCTGTCATCGTGGAGAAAGTCTGGGAACAGTTGATTGAATTTTCTAAATGTGGGATTGTCATCAGAGAAAATCTCTTGTTCGACAACTCTATTCTTGCTAATAATCAATCAGAGAAAGAATCACACTTTGATATAGTGTCTATCATGACGGTTGACATAACGACTGAGTCAATAATGGCAGAGATGGGGAGGAAGATAAATCTCTTAATGAAAGCTATTAAGGAGAAAAATCGTGAAATCACAACCTCAAGAGATCAAATGCAGACTCGAGAAACTGCTGAGATGTGTCAAGCTCCAACTACCAAAGCCGATGACAGGGGAAAGGTTGTCTTGCAAGAAAACTAGCCACAACAATCTACCTCTGTTGCCTTCTTATCAGTTCAACAGCTGCATAATATGATTACAAAATTCATCAGGGCTCGGTACGAAGATTGATGGCAGGAAATTAGATGTCAATTACTCAACGACTAAAATTTTGTGGACGCAATATGCGATGCATGTTCTTAATATATGCATTGATTATCATGCGTTGTGGTCATACGTTGGAATGACTTTGCGTTAACAAATGTATGTAATGACCATGCGTCTTATCACAAGTTTTCTTACGCTCACGCCAAGTATAACGCAAAAGAAAGTTTCTCGGGTGATCCGAGGTCGAACTCAGGGACTTGTAGCAAGATGTATGTGGTAATGTGCATGCGGAGGTTGAATAAAAGAATGATGGAGGGGCTGCTAAGCTAACATTACTCCTACTCCTAACTAACAGACAACACAATGAGAATGAAAAGGAGAGGTAGAGACACGAAAACTATTGACATGAAGTAAATGGATGGACAAATAGATAAAATGTGGAGATGTCTTTATTGCAACCCTTAAGAGTGACTGCAAGGGCAACCTTAGTCAACGCAAGCCATGAGATCAACTACACACACTTGAGCCTAACTCTAGGACGTATGCGATGTATCTACGATATTGTCGGAAAGCCTATGCCTGCCTAAACCTCCATAACCTGCTCATGTGCTCTTGCCGCATGAGTGTGATGGCCGCATACCACCATATTCTACTTCTTGGACGTGCAATATCCTTTCTGTATGGTGCATACGCTATGTGATAGCAAACGGAGCTTATCTCTAAGTTCCCCATTCTTACTTATGTGTTCCAATCTGCTCTCTCGAGTCTTAGATTTGGATTTTAGACTACTCTCTCAAGTATACCTAAATGATGAATGAAGCGCTCATAAGACAAGGTAATCGCATAAACTTTACTGACATAAGATTAATCCTATCTCTAGTGAATAATAGCTTATATTACTTAATGCGACCAACCACTTACACTCCTGGGCAGTTAGTTGTTGCTGCCTTTACTCATAGACAAGCATTGCATCCGCCTATAGATAGGCGTAGCTACAGCTTCACACTAAGCAAATAAGGTTTACTCACACACTCATGCAACGCACACCTCTCGGTGGTTTGCTACATGCTTCATATCCCTAATCCGCATGACTAAGTATGCGATACTCTAGCAATCTCACTAAGTGATGCAATGAAAGTTAAAGATGGTAAGTAAAGAAGATGAAGATGGAATCGAAGGAAATACAGAAATGCATTGAACACATCATGTATTAATTCCTTAATCACAAAATGTAATACAATACAATATAAGAAAAGAAGAGAAAATGAAATGACCGGCTAGAAGCAATGACTTGCTTCCAGCGAATGTGTGTCAAGGCTGCCGGTGGTGCCATGGATGGGTGGTGGAGCTGACTCTCTCGAGATCTAACGCCGGTCGAAGGCTCCGATCGTCACTCGGAATGGAGGAAGGAGATGAAGAACTCTCAAGCTTTCTTCTCACGCATTAGTCTGGATCGCAGGGAAAAACCCTGGATCCGCCCTAAGGCGAACCTCAGGTGAAAACCCTGGATGAGTTGAAATTCTGCTCATCGGCTTCTTTATATAGAGCTTGGATCATCGACAGCATTAATGGACTGCTCTGATTCTGACATTCGCGGCGCGTTTAGTCCTTTCTGAATCTTTGCGGCTAACGGCGTGGTAGGTAAAATGTCAACATCAACTTTTGATTTTCCCAAGATGTATGTTGATGTGATCATTCCACCAACCTTGCATTGATCCCTCTATTATGCATTATTGCGTAGTTGCAATCGTTTAGTGACCGCATTCACTTAATACCACAACTTCGACACGATGACCACAATCGCTTGACGAGCGCAATTCCCATGTGATGGACGCATGCGATTGATTACCGCAACACCCATGCATTGATCGAACGTGTTCTCCTTTGCGATGGAGAGTTTCTTCGCTTGTGGTCATCTATGTGGTAGTCTAGTTTCTGCATTTGCGTCCACTTCCTGCGTTAGCTACAAAAATAGAACATTGAACGCATAATAACGCATAATAATGGGTTAGCCGAGATTCATCATGCTAAACGATGCTAGCTCATTTTCTCATGAATTCCTAACATAATTGCCGCATATTCTACTTAACAGCCTTCATAATTCTAAATAAAACGCCTAAGATGACTTGCATTTCTGCATGTCATCACACCCCTAAACTTAGAATCATGCTTATCCTCAAGCATGCGTTATACTCGAGAAATTCTAACTCACCTTCTAACTTTTCTTTGTGATGACCAGCTTCTCAGAATATAATTTCCTCATACCTCTAACCATTGCTGCAATGTTCTCCTCCACTTTGGCTGCTTCTTCAAAAAGATCTTTTCTAAGTTTAGATCCAGCAAGCCTTTGCTCAAAAACTTTTTATTCATTCACCGCAACTTTGCATTTAGCTTTTGAGAATGCGTTCGTTCAAAACATTTCAAAACTTTGCGATTACTTATTCAAATGCGGCGTTGAACCTGGTTGCACCCTTCGTTTTGGCTTACCCCCACGTGTGTCATGCGGGCATCTAACTTCGGTTGCGTTCCATATTCAACTCAACTCTTGTCTCTCTTGATTTGGCTTGCGCCAGATAGAGGAGTTGCGCTTATGCGTTGATCCTGGCAACTTACCTTCATTTTGGCTTGCTCCCACGTGTGTCATGCAGACATCCAACTACAAGTAAGTGCCTTTCACTCTTATCAACATGGGTTTCCCCATTACGTTGACAGTGAAGTTATTATTCTCAAAATTCTCACCTTTTTATAAAAGATCGCAATGCAATGAACGCAATTCTTTAAGACCGCTGCCACCCCCAAACTTAGAGGTTGGCAGCGTTTTCACTGCAAAGCTAAAAGAAAAATCAACAAGAATGCGGTAATAAATGTTTGAGCAAAGGTTTACACAAAATAAAACTTAAGACTTTCAAAAATTGAAGAAGCTAATAAAAGTAAGGAGTTCCTTGTGATGATTAATTAGAAGATGCGGTGAATTATACGTACCATCATAGAAATATCGCAAAGCAGCACAATCGGGAAAAATAGAATTTCAAAAGGATAATGCATAAAAGATAGCAATAAAAGAACCTTAGACGGAACAACACATGTGATTATGCGTTGGAATCCACGCGATCGAAACCATGCGTTGAAGGATGAAAGGAATTCTTTCGTTGTATTGCGCCCCGAGGAGACTTATTATTGCACCTACAAAGAGCAAACATACCACAACCAAGGAAGCAGCCATATATCCAAAATAACAATAAAAATAAAAACAAACTAAGAAAGCAAGGTAAAGATAGAGTAGAAGACGTCCTTGGAAAAATAGGAGTGTTGTCACCGCAAGGGGTCTTCCATGTAGGAGATTACTCTCAACTGCTTGGGCCAAGAGCTTGTCCTGACCATTGGAACTTTCGGCAATTATTGGGCTCATGTTGGCCACCATGTGCTCAGAATTACCTTCAGCTCATGTGACTGATTGCCTTTCTATCTTGGGGTCAATACTGGCTTTCAGTGCATCGCTTACACTTCAATATTGTTTGCAGCCTGGTCACACAAGCTGTAATACTCCCAAGTACCTGCAGAGACACAAAACTCAACAGACAATTAGCTGCCAAGTTCCCGTCAACGATGCCAAAAACTTGATGGCGGGAAATTAGATGTCAATTACTCAACAACTAACATTTCGTGGACGCAATATGCGATGCATGTTCTTAATGTATGCGTTGATTATCATGCGTCGTGGTCATGCATTAGAATGACTTTGCGTTAACAAATGTATACGATGGCCATGCGTTTTATCACAAGTTTTCTTACGCTCACGCCAAGTATAACACGAATGCAAGTTTCTCAGGTGATCTAAGGTCGAACTCAGGGACTTGTAGCAAGATGTATGCAGTAATGTGCATGTGACAGTTGAATAAAAGAATGATGGAGGTGTTGCTAAGCTAACACTACTCCTACTCCTAACTAATAGACAATGCAGTGAGAATGAGAATGAGAGGTAGAGACACGACAACTATTGACAGGAAGTAAATGGATGGAAAAATAGATAAAATGTGGAGATGTCTTCATTGCAACCCTTAAGAGTGACCGCAAAGGCAACCTTAGTCAACACAAGCCATGCGATCATGCTACACATATTTGAGTCTAACTCTAGGACGTATGTGATGTATCTGCGATATTGTCAGGAAGCCTATGCCTGCCTAAACCTCCATAACCCGCTCACGTGCTCTCGTCGCATGAGCGTGACGGTCGCATACCACCATATCCTACTTCCTGGATGCATGCAATATCCTCTCCGTAGGGTGCATACTCTGTGTGATAGCAAACAGAGCTTATCTTTAAGTTCCCCATTCTTACTTATGTGTTCCAATCTGCTCTCTCGAGTCTTAGATTTGGATTTTAGACTACTCTCTCAAGTATGCCTAAATGATGAATGAAGCGCTCATAAGATAAGGTAATCGCATAAACTTTACTAACATAAGATTAATCCTATCTCTAGTGAATAATAGCTTATATTACTTAATGCGACCAACCACTTACCCTCCAAAGCAGTTAGTTATTGCTGACTTTATTCATAGACAAGTGTTGCATCTGCCTATAGATAGGCATAGCTATAGCTTCATACTAAGCAAATAAGGTTTACTCACACACTCATGCAATGCACACCTCTCGGTGGTTTGCTACATGCTTCATATCCCTAATCCACATGACTAAGTATGCGATACTCTAGCAATCTCACTAAGTGATGCAATGAAAGTTAAAGATGCTAAGTAAAGAAAATGGAGATGGAAGCGAAGGAAACACAAAAATTCATTGAACACATCATGTATTAATTCCTTAATCACAAAATGTAATATAATACAATATAAGAAAAGAAGAGAAAATAAAATGATCGGCTGGAAGCAATGGCTTGCTTCTAGCAGATGTGTGTCAAGGCTGCCGGTGGTGCCATGGATGGGTGGTGGAGCTGACTCTCTCGAGATCTAGCTCCGGTCAAAGGCTCCGGTCGTCACTCGGAATGGAGGAAGGAGATGAAGAACTCTCAAGCTTTCTTCTCACATATTAGTCTGGATCGCAGGGAAAAACCCTGGATCCGCCCTAAGGCGAATCTCAGGCGAAAACCCTAGATGAGTTGAAATTTTGCTCATCGGCTTCTTTATATAGAGCTTGGATCTCCGACAGCATTAATGGACTACTCTGATTCTGACATTCGCGGCGCGTTTAGTCCTTTCTGAATCTCTGCAGTTAACAGCGTGGTAGGTGAAATGTCAACATCAGCTTTTGATTTTCCCAAGATGTACGTTGATGCGTTCATTCCACCAACCTTGCGTTGATCCCTCTATTATGTGTTATCGTGTAGCTGCAATCGTTTAGTGACCACATTCGCTTAATACTGCAACTTTGACACGATTACCGCAATCGCTTGACGAGTGCGTTGGCACAATTATCCCATAATTGTCCAATTAAAATAAATAAACAAATAAATATAATCATATTATATTCATTAATCTATGGTTTAATATCACATATAAACCATAGTGTTTTCTCCTCCATTAGATATAAATCATATTTATATCCATTTTCCTCCAAATAATGTATCTCATACATAATGTCAATCATATCATATTTAATTGACTCGTTCAATCATATCATATATAATCGAACTCCCTTTTGTCAATTTGAACACTTCAAGCTGACCCAAAAACTGATTCTCAACTTGAATCCATTAAGCTACCAAAGGGACCTTATGAACCTATAGCTCGAAGCTTCAACGGTACGTGAATAGCTAACTAAACTTTTTAGCCATGAGATCCAACATCTGTTAACTGCCAAACATTCCACTAAAGATCGATAGTTAAACTCTTCTTACCATAGATATATTTCTGTGTCCATCGGATATAACTAATCAACAGTACGATAACCCTTCACAGATGCTCGTAAGTACGGCTGAGCCAATTTACTGTTTTTTCCCTATAGTTACATCTAACTTCTTAAGTACCACTGATCCCTCTAATGAACAATACAACGTAGTCTTACTATATGTGGACACCTCTCGGGCCATGAGAAGGTGTGTGGCGCCACATCGTTCAAGCCCCGGGATTAGCCCCTAAGGGAGCAATCTATCTACTTACCCCTGCTTTGGGATGGAGTGAATTCCATCTTGTGTAGCTGAGTTCCCAGCTCCCAAATCAGACAAATTCCCAAAGTGGTAAGTTTGAGCCGGCGATCTGGCCACTCGCACCCATGCAAATCAAAGAACCGCCCTAAAAGGTAGAAGTTCCCAACTCACTAAGGATCGAGGTCATGTTACCTATGGTCATCCTAGTGAAATGAAGTCTCTGTCATGAATGACATTATATAACGGGACTATAACACTTCGTGGTCAGGTCTTATATGAACTCTTTGTATAGGTCGCCCCCGCTCGTATTTCCCCACATGAATGATCAGGATCAGACCATCTATAGCAAGTCATAACACTTGTAACTATTCAACAAAGTAGGCTACATTCGTAACGTTACCAAGATAAGGTTTCCCTCCTATATCCACATACTATAGACCATTTTGGTTATCACTTAAGACATGATCCACTTGTATGTCTCCACATACATGCTTAAGTTACAAACGACAACCAGGGATTTTAGTTTATTGATTTGTGGTAAAGCAAATAAAACATCCAATGTTCATAGACAATAAGTGAAGAAAATATCATATATTATACATCATAAGTATTTATTCAAAACTGTGTTTACAAAGTACATGACACAAAAGTTTAAGGCATCATCCCCAACAATCTCCCACTTGTCCTAAAGCGAGTGGGGTGTACATACTACTAGTACAAAACAATAAACTAGGGCGCTAAGGCCCAGTACATAAATATCTCCCACTTGCCCTAGTCCAGTCGTGGGCAGCTCCGTAAACCCATTGTTTGGAGGTGACCGTCAAACACTATAGCCGTGAGAGCCTTCATAAATGAGTCAACAATATTGTGCTCCATAGTGATCTTCGTGACTATCACGTCCTCTCGATGCATGATGACATGTAGAAATGCATGTCATCTTAGGCCTTTTACTTAGAATTATGAGGGCTGTTAAGCAGAATATAGGGCAATTATGTTAGGAATTCACAAGAAATTGAGCTTGCGGCGTTCAACATTAAGAATCTCAGCTAACCCAATATTATGCATTATTATGCATTAAATGTTCTATTTTTGTAGCTAACGCAGGAAGTGGACGCAAATGCGGAAATCGAACCACCGCATAGACGACCACATGCAGAGAAAATCTCCATCGCAAAGACGAACGCGTTCGATCAACACATGGATGTTGCGATAATCAGCCGCATGTGTCCATCGCATGGGAGTTGCGCTCGTTAAGCGATTATGGTCATTGTTAGAGTTGCGGTATTAAGTGAATGCGGTCACTACATGATTGCGGCTACACAATAACGCATGGTAAAGGGATCAACGCAAGGTTGATGGAATGAATGCATCAACGCATCTACCTCGATAAAATCAAAAGATGATGTTGACATTTCACCTACCACGCCATTGGCAGCAGAGGTTCAGAAAGGACTAAACCCGCCGAATGTCAGAATCAGAGCAGCCCATCAATGCTGTCGGCGATCTAGGCTCTATATAAAGAAGCCAATGAGCAGAATTCCAACTAGCCCGGCGATTACCCCTGCAACCCAGGGTTTTCCCTACGACCTAGACAAATGCGTGAAAAGACGCTTAAGAGTTCTTCATCTCCTTCATCCATTCTGAGTGACGACCGGAGCCTTCGACCGGAGCTAGATCTCAAAAGAGTAAGCTCCTCCACCCATCCATGGTACCACCGGTAGCCTTGACGCGCATCCGCTGGAAGCAAGTCTTTGCTTCCAGCCGGTCATTTCATTTTCCCTTCTCTTCTTACATTGTATTGTATACATTTTGTGATTAAGGAATTAATACAATTTTTTTTTAATGCATTTCTCTATTTCATTCGACTCCATCTCTATCTTCTTTACTTAGCATCTTTAACCTTCATTGCATTACTTAGTGAGATTGCTTGAGTATCGCATACTTAGTCATGTGGATTAGGGATATGAAGCATGTAGCAAACCATTGAGAGATGTGCGTTGCGTGAGTGTGTGGGTAACCTTATTTGCTTAGTATGAAGCTGTAGCAACGTCTGTCTATAGGCCAACACAATGCTTGTCTATGAGTAAAGTCAGCAACAACCAACTGTTCGGGATGGTAAGTGGTTGGTCGTATTAAGCAATGTATGCATTGTTCACTAGAGATAGGAATAGTCTTATGTCAGCAAAGTTCTTGCGGTTACCTTGTCTATGAGCGCATCATTCATCATTTAGGCATACTTGAGAAAGTAGTCTAAAACCCAAATCTAAGACTCGAGAGAGCGGATTGGAACACATAGATAAGAATGGGGAACTTAGAGATAAGCTTCATTTGCTGTCACACAGCATATGCACCCTATGAATAGGATATTGCATGCGTCCAGGAAGTAGGATATGGTGGTTTTATGTGGTCATCTCGACACTTATGCATATCCACCGCATACGTTCTAGAGTTAGGCTCAAGTGTGTGTAGCATGATCACATGGCTTGCATTGACTAAGGTTGCTCTTGCGGTCACTTTTAAGTATTGCAATGAAAATATCTCTGCATTTTATCTATTTTCCCCATTCATTTGTTTCATGTCAAGAGTTGTCGTGTCTCTGCCGCTCATTCATATTCTCATTGCGTTGTCTGTTAGCTAGGAGTAGGAGTAGTGTTAGTGTAGAAACCCCTCCATCATTCTTTTATTCAAACCGCTGCATGCACATTACCACATTCATTTTGCTACAAGTCCCTGAGTTCGACCTTGGATGACCCGAGAAACTTGTGTTCGCGTTATACTTGGTGTGAGTGTAAGAAAACTTGTGACAGGATGCATGGTCATCGTATACATTCATTAACGCATAGTCACTCCAACGCATGACCATCGACGCATGACTATCAACGCATACCTTAAGAACCTGCATCACATATTGTGCCCAAGGTATTTTAGTTGTCGAGTAAATTGACATCTAATTTCCCGTCATCAATGCACTATCTCGCGGATCAGTTGATACTTCCACTCTATGTGTTTGCCGCTGATAACAGGCAGAAATGCACGTTATTACAACGCAAAGATATAAAACAATGTAGGATTGCGACAGTAAAAATATGTAAAATCGTGTCCAAAAGCATTAAGTTGAGAACATTGCGATCGCATGCGTCCATCGCATTAAAGCAGTTAATTTATGTATTTTGTACAGGAAAATGCATTGACACAAGGCAGAATTGCAATCCAAGGAATTCAGCGTCCGAGCGCATTAAAAGATTGCGACTGCAAGGCTATGCGATCATATGCATTCGCCAAGATCTACTCAAGAAGGTGGCCGCATAGAGACGGTGCATCGAGGTGAAAGATTAATAAATCATGATGGGACAGAAAGCTGATGACGGTCAAATCTGAATTTAGTTGACAAGCCGTTAACGACATTGTAGCAAGTACACTCAACTTTTTCGTGAAAATTAATCGGCGCATCAAACAGAGATTTAATGACATCTCATCAGTACAATCATTTGAGAGAAAATATTTTTCACCTTGATCTCTATAAATATCGAAGGCCACCATCGAAAAAGAAGCTTAGCCAAATAGAGAGTTTACCATATAGAAGATAGATAGCCATTGTTCAGAGTTTTTTTAAACTTAGAAGGCGAAGGCGAGCGAAGAGAGAAGACGTCGGAAGATCGTTCTTAATCAGCTCAAGAGAGTGCCAGGAAGCATTGAGAATGGATAGAGGGCCGAATCTTATGAAAGCAAGAATATTCTTTTGGGCAGAGTAGAGAAAAATGCAGTGTAAAAGCCTTGGGAAGCAAGAAATTGCTACCAGACTCCCTATCTTTATTTCCCATTGTCATTCTGTATTCTGATTTCATTTATAGAATGGAACTTGCATCTCTACATCTGTTCACTCCCTTTACATTACGCATGAGTAACTAAACCTCTAAATGGGTTGAGAAGCACTTAACTAGTATGACCTAAGATCTTCATTGTATATGATCATCTTGTCTTATGTATGTGTCCATCACCCCTTTAGAGCTACTCGAGAAAGAGTCTAAAGAAAGAACCTAGACTTGAGAGAGCTAGGTTAGAATCTAGGCTTGAGAAAGTTAGATTAGAACCGCATAAGCAAGAGATAGAAACTTAAAGATAAGTTCTATTTGTTAACATGCATCATATGTAACCTAGAAATAGGTTATGGTAGTATGTGGTCGCCTCATGTATGTGTATGTTATTCATCATCGCATAGACAAGAATAGAAACTTGACGTAAGTCCTATAGACATCATCGCATACATCGCATGCGTCCTAAAACTAGGAGCTATAGCATTTGCATTGAGAGATGACTTGTTGTTGTATGTGTGTAGCATGTAGCATGATCGCATAATGTGAACACAATCTTAGGAAGTGTTAGCTAAATCCCTTCTCAACCCATTCCCCCACATACTCATTGTAACTTTCGTTGTTATTAACTCTTTTCTCAATTTTTCCGAATAGAATCTATACCTTAAACAAACATACCAACCAACTCATTGTTTTATTTGTCATCGAAAAAAAAATCTGAAATCACCGTCGCATACTGTCTCCTTAGTCCTTATGTTTGACCCTAGGCTTACTAGGCAACCTAGTAGAATTTATACTTGGATTTTGCTAGGAAAACTTGCATACACAACGTATACACCACCATCGTAATATACACCATTTTTTCATCATATTCACAATGCATCAGCCGCCCCTGTGACTCTTGGGCTCCTTGGAGTTTTCCACAGCACCACTATTGTCACAATAGAGGGTGATGGGACTAGACATGTCTGGAACAACTTTCAGCTCTGTCAAAAACTTTCTGAACCAAATGGCCTCCTTAGCAGCTTCACAAGCCGCTACGTACTCGGCCTTCATCGTGGAGTTGGCGACGCACCCTTGTTTAGTGCTTTGCCACACTACTGCTCCTCCGTTAAGAGTAAAAGCCGACCCTGAAGTGGACTTCCAAAAGTCTTTATCAGTCTGGAAGTCAGAATCAGTGTATTCAGTAAGGATTAAATCCCCAGTTCCATACACGAGCATGTAGTCCCTTGTTCTCTGAAGATACTTGAGGATGTTCTTAACTGCGGTCCAGTGACCCTGTCCTGGATTAGACTGATACCTACTAACTATTTCCACAGCATAGCAGATGTCTGGTCTAGTACAGGGCATCACATACATCAAACTGCCAATGACAGATGCATTTGGGACCCATCTAATCTTCTCAACCTCTTGAGGCATCTTAGGAAAAATTTCCTTAGACAGTGTAACTCCATGCTTGAAAGGCAGTATGCCCCTTTTGTAGTTCTGCATCGAGTACTTGAGCAACTTCTTTCAATGTACGATGCTTGAGACAGTGCTAGCACTTTGTTCTTACGATTCAAAAAGATCTATATACCCAGAACAAATTGAGCCTCTCCCAAATCTTTCATCTGGAATTGGGTCACTAGCCAGTTATTAACTGTAGTCAGTAGACCTACATCATTCCCAATGAGTAGGATATCGTATACATACAACACTAAGAAAACTACTGAACCATTGACGATCTTCTTGTAGACACAAGGCTCATTAATGTTTTGGTCAAAGCCATACGATTTGATCGCAGTATCAAACCGAATATTCCAAGATCAAGGCACCTTCTGTAGCCCATAAATGACTGATTCAGTTTCCAAACTTTTTGCTCTTGACCTTGGGTAATGAATCCCTTGGGCTGCACCATATAAATGGTCTCCTCAAGAAGGCCGTCTTGATGTCCATTTGCCAAATCTCATAATCATAATAAGCGACAATAGATAGAAGGATGCAGATCGACTTTAATATGGAAATAGGCAAGAAAGTCTCCTCATAGTCGACTCCCTCCACCTGGGTATAACCCTTTGCCACAAGTCAAGCCTTGAAGGTTTGCACCTTCCCATCGGTACCCCGTTTCCTTTTGTAGATCCATTTACAACCTATAGGTCTTACCCCATCAGGCTGATCTACAAGATCCCATATTGAGTTAAAGTACATTGACTCCATCTCGAGATCCATGGCTTTGTCCCATTCATCCCGGTCAACATCCTCTATTGTCTTCTGATAAAACATCGGATCCTCAATGTCACCATCTGCTACCATAGCCAGGATTTCCATGAAATCCAGATAGTGAATAGGTGGGTTCGCAACCCTCCAACTGTGTCAAGGTTCCCTCAACTCTTGATGTGGAACCGACCTACCAGATGAACTATCATCAACAACTCTTGCTGATGAAGCATGCCCTTCAACAACTCTTGTTGAAGTTTCAGTAGTTTCGTTGGAAAGCTCACATAACACGACCTTACTACGTGGAATGTGCTCTCTAATATGATCCTCCTCCAGGAAGGTAGAGTTCGTTAAAACAAACTCTATTTTTCGATGGATCATAAAAATAACCCCCTCGTGTACTTTTGGGGTAGCTTACAAAGAGGCACAACCTTGACCGTGGTTCCAATTTCTTTGGATTAGCCTCAAGTACATATGCTAGACAACCCCATATGCGGAAGTGACGTAAACTAGCTTTACGCCTATTCCACAACTACAGAGGTGTTCTCGCAACACTCTTGGAAGGAATAGAGTTGAGTATATATACCACAGTCTCCACTACAAAATCCCAAAACGAGTCTGGTAAGGAAGCGTAACTCATCATTGAACGAACCATGTTCAATAAGATTCTATTTCTCCTCTCTGCTACACCATTCTACTGAGGTGTACCTAGCGCTGAGAGTTGGGAAACGATTCCTTGTTCTATCAAATAGTCCTGGAATCTCGAATCCAAAAACTCTTCATCTCGATCTGGTCGAAGTGTCTTAATCCGTCTATCTAATGCATTTTCAACTTCAGCCTTGAATTTTTTGAACTTTTCAAAGGATTTAGACTTTCATTGCATCAAATAAACATACCCATACCTAGAGTAATCATCTGTAAAGCTGATAAAATACTCATAACCCCCCTAGCTCGCATATTCATAGAACCACAAAGGTCAGAATGTACTAACTTTAGAGGCTCTTTGGTTCGATAACCTTTTCCAGTAAAAGATCTTTTAGTCATCTTACCCTCAAGACAAGATTCGCACATCAGTAAAGAATTTTCTTCTAACTCACTTAGAAGGAAATTCTTCACCAGCCTCTCAATCTTATTGAGATTGATATGCCCTAATCAAAGTTGCCAAAGTTGGGCATTTTCTTTTGGAGAAACACGTTGACGTTTAGATTGAGTTATGACAGTTTTAAACATCTCTATGTTATGGAGGGAACTTAATGCTAACGGTCTTAGCACATATAAGTTATTTTCCAGTTTTGCTGTATAAATTTCTACTCCATCTTTATGAATAAACATTTATTACAAGAGTATATTTACATTGTAACAAGAACTTTATAAAAATTAAATTCCTTTTCAACTCAGAAACTACAAATACATCTTGTAAAAAAAGAAATTTATTCTATAAATTCAACTGTACTCCTCCCACTGCCACAGCTGAGACGACGTGCCCGATGGCTACTTATATCGTCATCTCACCAGCCTCTAGCTACCACCAGGATCTAATCCCCTGAAAAGAAGAACAAACGTGATTAGTGGCGCCCAAATCAATAATCCAGAAAGAATCATCATTCTCCACTAAACAAGTTTTTAACCCCAGCAAATCATATTTACTTTTGTTTACCTTGGCTTTAGCCTTGGCTGCCTTCTTTTCCTTCAACCAGCGAGGACAATTCCTCTTCCAATGTATGTCTTGGTTGCAGTGGAAACACTTTTCCTTATCAACTAGCGTCGGACGCCTATTCCGCTGGGTGACAGGTGGTGGGTTAGTAGGTGCCTTCCCCTTCCCCTTACCACCATTCTTCTTCTTCCACTTTCCAGTTTTAGAAGTAGAAGGTGCAGACTTCATCCCTGAGGTTGAACTTCGATGGAACGTCTTTGAAGACGAGGCAACATTTGCCTCACCTCCCCTCTTCTCCTTACTTTTCGGCAAGGATTGATATGTCTACAACTCGTTGAGGAGAGTTGTAAGGGTATAGTTCACTTTGGTAAGAATCGTATTGCTAACAAAATGGAGGAAGCTTTCCAATAATGAAGGCAAGATTATGCTAACCTGACTACCCTCAACGATCCTAGACCCATTCATCTCTGCCACATTGAAATAGACCATCATGTTAAGCACATGTTCACGAACAGAGGTGCCTTCCTCCATTTTGGAGTTGAAGATGTATTTCAGAGCCTTGTGCTTGAGCTGTCCAGATGACTGTCTGAACATCCCCTGCAGGGACTCCATGATCTCACGCGCTGAGACCATGGGCTCATGCTTTTTTGCCAACATGTCACTAAGACTGGCCAAGGTATAGGTGAAGGAAATCGAACATGAGGATTTCCATAAGCAGCGGAATAGATCATTCTAAATTATAATCATGTATGAACATTACATATTATAGTCTAACCAAAACAAATAGTTATGCAACTGTTACAGAAATTATAGCATGAAACAACAATCGAACAAGGAAAAATTCTACGAACATTTTTCGACTCGTCTCCACGCTCTTTGCTCACGAACACTCAAACACAGCAACCTCGGACGCTCGAGCAACACGACCGCTACACCGCACGAACACTTTGCACTCGAACTCAGCGATCGCCTCAGTCACGAGCACCCTAGCAACATGAACGGCCTCCATAGAACCTCGATGGTGTCGAGTTGATTATGACACCACCAAGAAGGCTACCTTGATATTCTCGGTGTGAGAATCTAAAGGGTGGGCTCTGTTTGGACTTGGTTTGAGGTAGAAGAAGGAGGAGACAACAATCGTGTATACGATTGGGCAAGTGGGAGAAGACAGAAACCTATCGTATAGGTCAATGCCCAATCGTTTAGCAAAAGCTAAGCGATCGTTTAGCTCATCGTTTAGTACCATGTCTGTTGCCCACAAACACTATACGATTGTTTACTAAAACAAGCTGTCGCTTAGTAAATCGGTATTTACTGACAAGCTCCGTTCCGTGAGATTGTTTTTCCGAGAGAAATCTCAAAACATTTTTTGCCAAAATTTTTTCAAAAAACTTACTAAAAATAGGAAAACAATTTTCCTTTTATCTCACGGTTACTGTGAACCACCAATAATCTCCCACTCGATTGGTTATTAGAGAAAAAGAATTAATTATCCGATAATTAATATTATTATAAATATAAATGATAAACAATATATCATACTATATTTATAACCTATAGTTTTAATATTTCATCTCTTAAAACATATAAACCATAGTTCTTTTTCTATTCTATGGTACTGAATGTAAATCTCATTTACATTAATCCTCTACTAGATGTATCTCATACATCATCCTGATCATATCATATATAATCGAAATACCTCTTGTCAATTTGAACATTTCAAATCAACACCAAGAACTGATTCTCAACTGAATCCATTGAGCTACCAAGGGGACCTTATGAATCTGTAGCTCGAAGCTCCAACGGTACGTGAATAACTGACTAAACTCTTTAGTCACGGGATCCATCATCCGTTAACTGTCAGGCACTCCACTAAAGACCGACAACTGAACTCTCATTACCACAGATATATTATATGTCCATCTACCAATCAGCAGTGCGACAACCCTTCACAGATCGCTCGTAAGTACAGCTGAGCCAATAACCGTTATGCCCTTGTAGTTACATCTAACTCCTTAAGTACCACTGATCCCTCTAATGAACATAAGTCATAGTTCTACTATGACTAAGTCTTCTCTTCCAAAGAGAAGCTGTGGCCACTATGTTCAAGCCCCGGAATCAGCCCTTAAAGGAGCGATCTCTCTACTTATCCTTGCTTTGGGAAATGAGTGAATTCCATCTTGTGGATTGAGTTCCCAGCTCGCAGATCAGACAAGTCCCCAAAAGGTAGGCATGTTGAGTTGGCAATCTGGCCACTCTCAACCATACTACTCAAAGGACTGCCCTCAAAGGTAGGAGTTCCCAAAACACTCAGGATTGAGGTCGTGTCACCTATGGTCGTTCAGGTGAGATGTAAGTCTCTAGTATCAACGACGTTATATATAGAGTCTAGTCATCTCGTGGTCCAGTTTTATATAAACTCTTTGTATAGAACACCCCCGTTCACACATCTCCACATGAATGGTCAGAATCTACCATCTGTAGTAGTTTACAACACTTGCAAACCTCTACAAAGCGACCCGTATCCGTAGTGTCACCAAGATTAGGTGTCCCACCTTAATCCTTATACTACAGACCTATTTAGGTTATCACTTAAGGCATGATCCACTAATATATCACATATAGATGCTTAAGTCACATAAGATAACCAAGGAGCTTTGTTTATTGGATATGAGTAAATGCCAGAATGAAATAACATTTATTTTATTCATCAAACAATGTGTATCTTTACAAAACAACAAGACTCCGGGAGAATTAAGACACCAATCCCAACAATCTCCTACTTGTCCTAATGACTTGAGAGACTAATGTACAATATAAAATACAATATAAAAATGTACAGTATACAATAAACTAGGGCATACCCCAGTATCATCTCCCACTTGCCCTAGACAAGATGCCGCATGTCCCGCAGATCTAGACTCTCCCGGTGTCCCTCGAACACTTTAGCCATGAGGGCCTTTGTAAAGGGATCAACAACGTTGTGCTCAGATGCGATCTTCGTGATTATCACATCACCGTGATGCACAATCTCCCTGATCAGGTGATATTTCCACTTTATGTGCTTACCCCGACGATGACTCCAGGCTCCTTCGAATTTTCCACGGCCCCGTTGTTATCACAATAAAGTGTGATTGAAAAATCCATATTTGGAACAACTTCTAAATTTGAAAGGAATTTCCTTAGCCAAACAGCTGATGCGTTGTGAATATGATGAAATAATGGTGTATTTTGCGATGGTGGTGTATGCGTTGTGCGTTCAAGTTTCCTAGTAAAATCCAAGTATAAATCCTACTAGGTTGCCTGATAAGCCCAGGGTCGAACACAGGGACTACTGAGATATTATGCGTTGGTAATTTTGATTCCTTTGCGGTGACAAACAAAACAATAAGTTGGTTGGTATGTTTGTTTAAAGTGTAAATTCTATGTGGCAGAATTGAGAAAAGAGTTAATAATAACGAAAGTTACAATGAGTATGCGGGGAACGGGTTAAGAAGGGATTTAGCTAACACTTCCTAAGATTGCGTTCAAGTTATGCGATCATGCTATACACATACAACAGCAGGTCATCTCTCAATGCAAATGCTATAGCTCTTAATTTTAGGATGCATGCGATGTATACGATGATGTCTATAGGACTTATGTCTAAGCCTCTATTCTTGTCTATGCGATGATGAATGCACACACATACATAAGGCGACCGCATACTATCATATCCTATTTCTAGGGTGCATGCGATGCATGTTAGCAAATAAAACTTATCTCTAAGTTTCTATCTCTTGCTTATGTGGTTCTAATATGAATTTCTCAAGTCTAGGTGCTTTCTTTAGACTCCCTCTCAAGTAGCTCTAAAGGGGTGATGGACGCATACATAAGACAAGATGATCGCATAAAATGAAGATCTTATGTCATGCTAGCAAAGTGCTTCTCAACCCATTCGGAAGTTTAGTTACTCATGCGTAATGTAAAGAGAATGAATAGATGTAGAGATGCCAATTACATTTTATAAATGAAATCAGAATACAGAATGACAATGGGAAGTAAGGATAGGGAGCCTGGTAGCAATGTCTTCATTCCCAAGGCTGTTACACTGTGTTTTTCTCTACTTTGCCCAAAAGAATATTTTTGCTTTCACAAGAGTTGGCCCTCTCTCCGTTCTCAACGCTTCCCAAAACTCTCTCAAGCTGACCAGGAACGATCTTTCGACGTCTTTTCTCTTCACTCGCCTCCGCCACTAAGTATATAAAATTACAGACTACGACTATCTATGTATATGGCGGAAAAGAACTCCAAAATTATAATTGTTGAACTCCTTTAATGAAGATGGCCTTCGGTATTTATAGAGTTTCAGGTGAAGAGCTTTTCTCTCAAATGATTGCACTGATGGAATGTTATTAAATCTCTATCTGATGCGCCGATTAATTGTCACCGAAAAGTTGAGTGTACTTGCTACAGTGCTTCGTTAACGGCTTGTCAACTAAATTCGGATTCGACCGTCATCATCTTTCTATCCCATCGTGATTTATTAAGCTTTCACCTTGATGCGCCGTCTTTATGCGACACCTTCTTGAGCAGATCTTCGTGAACGCATACGACCACATAGCTTTGTGGTCACAATCTTTTAATGCGCTCGGATGCTGAATTCCTTGGATCACAATTCTGCCTTGCGCCAACGCATTTTCCTGCACAAAATACATAAATTAGCTGTTTTAATGCGATGGACGCATGCGATCGCAATGTTCTCAACTTAATGCTTTTGGACACGATTTTACATAGAATCTAGGCTTGAGAGAGTCAGATTAGAACCATATAAGCAAGAGATAGAAACTTAGACATAAGTTCTATTGCTATTAATGCATCGCATGCACCCTAGAAATAGGATATGATAGTATGCGGTTACTTTGTGTATGTCTGCATCATTCATCATCACATAGACAAGAATAGAGGCTTAGACATAAGTCCTATCGACATTTTCGTATATTGCATGCGTCTTAGAAATAGGAATTATGGCATTTGCATTGAGAGATGACATGATATTGTTTGTGTGTAGCGTGATCGCATAACTTGTACGCAATCGTAGAAAGTGTTAGCTAAACCCTTTCTCAGCCTGTTCATCGCATACTCATTGTAATTCTCGATTTCATCAACTCTTTATTTGAACTTCGTCGCATAGGAAATATACTTAATCAAAACAACATCCAACTTATTTGTTTTCACCACTACAAGGGAATCAAATTTATTGTCGCATATTTACTTAGTAGTCCCTGTGTTCAACACCTAGACTTACCAGGAAACCTAGTGAGGCTTATACTTGGGTTTTATTAGAAAAACTTGCATGTGCAACGCATAACACATCACCGCAACTTATACCATAATCGCATCACCATTTACAACGCATCACTCATCCCATTTTCAAATGTTTTCTTTCCCCCAGGTAGTGGTCAAATCCTCAGAAGATAGCTCTACATCTGCTCTGCCACTAAAAGACAAGAGTTATTGTAACCTGGTAGCTAGGTGGTTATTGTAAATAGTTGTACACATGTTATAGTTGTTCATGTAGGGACTAAGTTTGGGTGTCGGACTTATGAAACTTGTAATGTAATCTCTGTAAATACTATTATGTTTAATAGTTAATGTTGTTTGGCCATAGAGGCAGCTGTTGTGTTTGAGATTGCATATTGGTATCAGATTATTTCCGCTAGAGTTAATAGACAGTAAGTGTCAGCAAAAGAGTTGACAACTGTTGCAGTCATGTCCTTTTCTAAGCTAAGAGAGTAGTTTGGGAGGATGTGTGACAATTGTTGTAAACTCTTTGGGATGATTTGATTGAATCTTAATGGATTTTTTATAAATTTATCTAACAAATTAGTTTACTGAAATTCTTGTTTGCAAAATCGTCATAACCTATGCATATATTGATTGATTTAGTTGTGCATATTAGAATCGCATATGTAAAGTCTAGACTTTTTCTGACCAAATGCATATATGCCTTAATATAATCTTTTCCAAATAAATCATGCTATAAGATATGGCTTTTCCGGCTTGTAGTATGTCTCAACAATGGAACCCTTTCGTAATGCCATTCAATTTTAGCTTGTATGTTGCTAAAAAGGAAGAGTTGTAAATTGAATTAAGGCTAATTTGTTTTAATATTGAATTTTGCTGATTGGGCTATTAGATTTTCTAATAGGTTGAGGGGTTGACAAATTCAGTGTAATTAATTGATGCCTAATGAAAGAAATAAATTACATAGGAAACTATCTCCTGTGGTAAAAATTAGATAGACTCCTATCCTAGATTACATTTACCTTTTTATTTTTAATTTTATGCATATATCTCTTCCACACAAAACCCCCATTAACCACTCTAGTTAGAAATTAACTTAACAAAACAAATCACACTTCCTTGTAGATCAACTCGGACTTACCACTGTTCCTATATTTCAATAGAAATAAGAGTAGTTCGGTATATACAAATTTGCTTTTGCTCAAGTTTGAAGCTTATTAACAATGTAAGTTTCAAGCTCTGTCAATATGCAAGATCAAGTTTAGTCCTCTTGCCTCTGCCTCATACACGAGATCAAGTTCGGGCTATCTGGCTCATTGTAAGATCACATCTAGTTCACCTGGTTCCGCCTCATATATGAGATCAAGTTTGGCCGATCTGGCTCCGTCTCATATGCGAGATCAAGTTTGGTTTATCTAGCCCTGGCTCGTATGTGAGATCAATCTCGATCTGCCTGGCTCCACCTCATCTAGAAGATCGCGTCTAATCCTAGAAAAGGTACCTTACGACGATCTTGCAAGGAAACTATTTAAGACACCAAATATAAAAGATACCAACTGCAAAAAGGCTAGTTAATAACTTTTCCACAAGAAAACTAAGTCCATCTTTTATTGGTTGACCTCTATCTATAAGAATCAAAATGTGTCTTTCACCAGATGAGATGTGCTCAGTAAAGTGAACCATCGTTCTGCAAAAAAAAAAAAAAATATCGCCCTAAAAGAATGAGTCTCGATGACATAATCCAAAAGAAATTAGACATGAGAGACCAAATGTACAATAAGTTCCATAAGGCTTTATTATATTCTAAGCCTAAATGGCTGAAAAGCACTAATGGACGAGATCACCGAAACATGCATTAACCTTATAATATCACCATCCTTAGTGCACGATATAATAGGGTTGTTTAGACCTTTCTGGGGTCATTCCTACTTTAATCAAGAATTTGTATGATAAGGTTGTAACCTTTCGGGGGTCATCCTTATGTTGATTAAGAGGTGATATAATAGGATTGTTTAGACCTTTCTGGGGTCATCCCTATGTTGATCAAGAAGTGGTATGATAGGGTTGTTTAGACCATTCCAGGGTCATCCTTATGTTGATCAAGAAGAAGTGTTATAGTAGAGTTGTTTAGACCTTTACGGGTCATCTCTATGTGTGTCAAGGTGGCGTTCATGTATCGAGACATTTTTGCAAAAAGAAAAAAAAACACCCACCTTTTGCAAAGTATGTAGAAGTCGACAAGGCTCCATCAAATGCAAGTTGCCTATAGCTTTAATTCCTAAAAATGGCAATGGAGACAAATTATTAAAAAAAATTAAAAATTAATTAAAAAATTCCAAATAATGAAAACAAATATGCAAAGAATGAAAAAAGGGGAAAGCTAAATTATAAGAAAAAAAAAGAAAAAAAGAAAAAAATACTTGAAAAAGATGCAAGTGGGGCCAAGGTGGAGGACTCCCCATCCCCGCCCCATTGGTCAAGGCGGGGGACTCCCCATCCCTACAAGGACAAGGACGGGGATTCTCGAGGAAACGGGTCCTCGCAGGGACTCATCCCCATTATATATATAAATATTTGTAATTAATATATATTTGTAATGAAGAAGAGAGAAAAGAAAATAAATTAAAATAAAATAAAGGTAAAAAAAAGAAAAAGAAAAAGAAAGAAGTCTTAAGTTCCCTGCTTTTGTTCTTCGGTATGTACCGCTCCTCCACCCCATTTTCTTTCTTCTCGAATCTTCATCTCTCCCCTATTCTTCACCGACGACCAGACAGCCTCCGATGGTGGTCTGCAATGCAGCGAGGTGAAGACAACTGGGGCTAACAAAGAAAGAAACAAAGACGGCTCATCGCACTTGATTCCGGTGATGCTCCACTACATTAGAAAAAAGTATAACCCACGAAACACGTGAAGTGTCGCCAACAATAAGAAATTTAGTAGCAACTTGCGCCGTCTCTAAAGACTGAAGAACTCTATAAATAATGGTAAATCTCCACCATAGTTAACTTGTTTCATTTTCAAGTTTCGTGGAGATTTTGGAGAAGGAAATTTGAGAGAGAGAAAAAAAAAAAGGAAAACGAAAATTAAAAAGGAAAGTTTAAAAAAGGGGAAAGAAAGAAGGAAAAAATAATAAAGAAAAAAACAAAAGAAAAAAAGAAAAAAAAGAAGAAACTATATGCTCATAATAAAAAAATAATGGGCTTCCAGCCCAATACATGGAAAAGAGATGAAAATCTGGGATTCTTCCTCCTCATATCACCGCCGCCTGAGAATAATTTTTTTTTTTTAATCTGCTTCAGTTTATCCTTCTTCCCTTAGGTCGCAAACACCGGTGAATAAAAAAAATCCAACAAACTCACAACATATCTTTGGTGATTCAAGATTTAAAAGCATGGGCCAGAAACTCCGGTAAGGATGCCCACGACTACAGTGGACCAACGAAGTAGGTGACTTTGCGGCGACATTTTTCAACATGAATATTGGCCGAAGCTCACGACAACAGTTACGGCGAATAGCAGGAACACAAAAAAGGATACTTCTTCGTCTCTTGCAGACTAACTATGATGACAGCATAGCATTCAGTGACAAGCAACAAGCAGCAAGCAACGACCGCAGATGTGAGCCAAACTCACCGGCAAACTATGATCGACAACTGGTTAAAAAGAATCTATATTCTCTTGATAGCAGAAGAAGATCCTTGGCCATATATACACCAAGATTCCTGAGTCAATTAGAGAACATATAATTCTGAATGAAATAAGATTCTCACATATCATACCATTTAAATAATTTTCATATCAAATTAGATGCGAGAATCTCTCCCCAAATTTGATAAGATCTCGTATAAAATTAAATTAAATTGAATTGGTGATTCCAAATTGGACTTCCATCCTTTTTATTCTTTCCTCAAATCCGGATAAAAATTATCCCAACTCTTTAAATTAAACTCTAGTGTTCCATTCAAATTTTGCAGCATATCAAGAATTTGAGATACTCAAAATTTTCTCCAAAACCAAAATTTGGGCAAGATTCTTCTATTCCAAATTCAAGTCACTATTCCGATTTATCCCCTAAAATTTGGCACATCCCAAATTTTATCTCAAATTTAACTCATCAAAAGTCTAGACTTTTATCCTCAAGTCCAATAAAATTAAGGATAAAACTTCAAATTCACCTCGAAATTTGGCCATATTTCAAACTTTATCATAAAATTCAGATTATCCAAACTCAGACTTTTATCCTTAATTCAAATTAAATTGTTGATAAGATCTCAAGTTTACCTTAAATTAATGTTTGACCATATTCTAGATTTTAAGTTTGGGCACAATCCAAATTCATTATCGAATTCTACTTCAAATTAAGGCAAGTATCTTGGATAGGAGTTCAGTTTCACTCCAAATTCAACTTTGAATTTAGTAGCATAAATTCTACTAAAATTCAAATTGGAGTTTATGTCAAGAAAGAGAATCATGTTTTGATAAGTGGATAAAACTAATTGTATATGTCAAATGTACAAATAGATCAAACTTATGTATCAAATTCATAGTTTGATTAATTTGACACATTAAATAGAGTCCAAATCAAGAACATATAACTTGTATTTTGATTCAAACTTTATATTTTTCTAGATTCACTTACTCATATATGTGCATAAATCTCGAAAAAAGACATTTGTTGAATAAAAAATTTTGAACCAATCACGAATTACCACGTCATTTATCAAATTAATGAAAAATGATAAATAATTGAATTTGGGATGATTTAAAGGTTGACATGAGTCCTAAATTAAAATTAAATACATAAATTGGCAAATCCCAATGATGCCACATGTTTTCATCATGACCTTGCATTGAATAAAATTAATCAAGTCCAATTCGACATTATTATTTGGGCTAAAATCTAATTAACCAAAAAATAGGCTTAATTTAGTGTAAATATCAAATAAGGCTCAAATCCAATTAATTTGACCCAAGGGCTAGATGCATAAACCTACCAGACCCAAACCCATAAAGCCCACTAGAGAATAGAGGGGTTTTCTTCATTTGTGGGGTAAAAAATTTAACATTCTAGAGAGTCTAGAGAAAATTCTCTACAATCAGTAGACTCCTCGACTCCTAAAGACTGAATCATTCCTTGAAGCTCAAGTTTTGAAGATACAAAGATTCTTCCAAGACTGCAACTTCAAGGACATAATATCACGAATCATTCCTTGAAGCTCAAGTTTTCAAGATACAAAGATTCTTCTAAGACTGCAACTTTAAGAACATAACAACACACACTCCATTTCCTCAAGTCAAGCATACACGGAGAGAATAAGAGGGTCAAGTACTAGAGATCGAACCATATCCGCATTAAATCTACATCAACACAAGTTCAACTCCATAAAACAAGTTTCTCTAGAAATCTTGTGTGAACAGTGACACTTGGCAGTTCAGCTATTTAATGTTTTTTTAAAAAAGGTTATAATGGTGGCCCAACGATGATCTTTACCTTCTTCCTCTACTTGAACTTCGAAAATTACAAGACAAATGGGGAAAAAATCATAAAATATTCATAATATATTTTGAGAGCATTTGGGCACCATTGTGAATTTTGAGCTTCAATTTTTGTATTTTTCATACCCATTTAAGGGCCTTAAATTTGTAAGAATTGTTCTTACAAAGATTGTGAGCTAGATTTGTATATCCACTCTTTGCGAGAGTTTTTACATCTCGTTCTTCATCTTAAACCATTGTAAGGGGTTTTCTCTTAATCTCGAAAAAATAGTTGTTGTAATGGTTTGATTCTCAACCGCGGAAAGGATTGGGTTTGATCTTGCGTCCAGAAAAAGAACGTTGTAGCAGTTTGACTTTAAGCTATGAAAAGAGTCAAGTTTCATCGTGACATGCCCAAGAAGAGCCTGAAAAGTGGATGTAGGCTGGTTGTGCCAAACCACTATAAAATTATCGGTGTCAATTTTTTTATCCCTTCCTATTTAATTTTGTAATTAATTTGTTAATATATTTCATTGCATAAATTTAATTGCTACAATTTGTTCTTGAATTTGTTTATGACACACCCCCTTCTAGATTACCCTCTTAACCTAAAAAAAATGTGAAGATGCTAAACATCAGCTCGTTTAGTGACATTTAACATCCGATTTTCCAACTCAACCTGTATTTGAACCTGAACAGTTTCTCAATGATCATTCAACATTTTCACTCTACATATTGAATTACATGAGATTCATAAACACACTTCATAACTTTCTCCATTTTTTATTTTACTAAAACTCAGTTTGAACAAATTATTCAAGTATGTATATATATACACACCCACCCACCCATACACATATAGACTATCAATAGAGTTTATGTTCATCAGAAACACTTTCACAACTACATAACCAAGCCACTACTTCATGTCCCATGTTTCCAAAACTATGTACATTTTGTAATGGTATGCAGTCTATCAAAACCAAGATTCCAAAATATGTAAACCTATGACACAGCGGAAAACTATTTTTGTGTGACAGTTGACATGTAACGACCCGACTCCCTAGGACTTGTACCAGGTCATTACTACATGCATGCATACATCTCAAAATGATACTTTTTATGAATTAGCTAAAGCAAAATAAATTTTATAAAATAAATAAGCTTTAAATCTAAATAACTGAAAAACTTTAATTAGGGCACCCTTAAAAAAATAAATCAACATTGGAAACTTTTATCTAAAACACCCAATGGTCCAAAAACTAAAAGTTTATGAATTCAACAACAAAACCGGACTTTTAAAATATGAAAACATGGAAACATGAGCGAAAGCATCTATCTAATCCTAGTGGCACGGTCATGGATTCCTCCTATCATTCGCCGGTGTGTCCTTGCCCTTACCTGAAAAATATAACATAATAAAGAATGAGAATAAAGCTTAGTAAGTAACCCCATTACCAGGGTCAGACTATGCATTCATATTCAATAAATGCAACACATTAGTGGTACATGCATACAATTAACTAAATCCTGGATAGCCATCTAGTGAGCGATTGAACTCAACCTAACACGCATCTGGTGCCTTGAAGGCTCACAAAACATAGTAAAACACTCGTCGACACTCGGTCACATAGTAGGAAACTAGCCGATTTTCGATAACATAGTAGGAAATTGGTAGGCTTCCAGTAACATAGTAGGAAATCCGTAGGCATCCGATAGCATAGTAGGAAATCTATAGGCATCCGGTAACATAGCAGGAAGCCTGTAAGTTTCCGATAATATAGTAGGAAACCCATCATCTTCCGGTAACATAGTAGTGATAGGAGAGTAAATTGTCATTCTTCTCTATAGGCACATCATGCTTTTAGTAAATTTCACAACATAAATCATAGTAGATATCTCATGGTCCCACACATAAGCATGTTAGTAACATACTTAAATCATAGTCATATTAATCACATACTTTAATCATCATGCTAATAAAACAGTTCTAGCCGCATCTTATTTCTCAATATTATCCAAAAACTTTATTAAATTATACTGTCTAGGTCGTGTGACTCAATGGTAGTTCCAGTAGTAAGATTACTAGATTACTACCTCATATTTATGCCCAAACATTAGCAATCCAAACCATCCTTTAACTTGAGTGAAATTCTTGAATCAAATTCTATATCAATAATAAAATTAATTCCAACATTTAGGATCTAATTCCAAAAAATACCCTAAATGCCTCAAAATAACTTACCCAAAATATGATTTGATCCAACACCAGACTTCAATTGAGAACTCCACCTTAAAAGATAAATCACATTAAGTATTTTAAGCCCAAAATTATAGCCTTTATGGATTTGAAGAGTTAATACTCACTAGAAAAAATATTGAAGCACCCTTGAAACTATTAGACGACGACTCTAAAGGC
The DNA here is from genome assembly GCF_027475165.1 of Benincasa hispida. Classification (NCBI taxonomy): domain Eukaryota; kingdom Viridiplantae; phylum Streptophyta; class Magnoliopsida; order Cucurbitales; family Cucurbitaceae; genus Benincasa; species Benincasa hispida. The sequence continues at coordinate 87,534,900 of NC_143489.1, read as the reverse complement.
TCCAAATTGCCAACCTAACCTCCAGAATACCATGGGCAACAATAAATTATACCAACATTTAGTGGGTATTCAAGATAAATCTCAAACTTAAAAATCTTATTGAAACTAATCCCAAACCTACTCAGTGACCAATAACATTCTCAAACTTCAATCTAAAACTAAAAACACAATGGATATTAATCAATTGGATAAAAAAAACTTATTGGGTAACCTAAATAAATCAAGAAACCCACAAGGAAACACAAAAAACTCATTCAACTAGTAGATTCCGCGAACGACGACTACTTAAAAAAGGTCTGGCACTCAAATCGTAGATGACGACGTGAGGTGGAGTCGAGCAGCGACACTGAGGACGTCGACGGTCGTCGAATCTGCACTATGCGCTGGATATGCAATGGGCGAACAATGGACGTCGCACAGATGTTGAATAGCGAGAATGTGGTCGGACCCAAAGCCCTATGCGTGGATGACGCGGAACGTGATTGGATAGTAGTTAGAGGATGACGTGGCGACAAGGTTGAAAGTTGCGAGAGAGGGATTCCATGGGGCTACTACCTTCTTCATCCTCGTGGGTTTAAGGTGTGTAGAGAGAGAGTAAGAAAGTAAGGGTTCGAAAATTCCATAATATATATATATATTCAATTAAATTTTAAACCCTTAATTCCAAATTCAAAATTCTTCCCCTTTTCCTTTTTAAATTCCAAATCTTTTATCAAATTATTTTAAATTTACTATCTTCTCCAATGTATTCAACTGTGGTTCCTAAATCTTAAATCCAAATATTTTAATTTTCTCTTCCAATTAATTCAATTGTGGCTCAATCTAAAATTAAAGGGAGATAAAATTCAATGTTTTCAAGATGATTAGTTCACATCTCTAATCAATTAAATTGAACTTAACCAATAATTTTTTTAATTATCTCAATTTAATCCTCAATTCCAAAAATGAAAGGGAAACTAAAAGTCAATAGTTTGAGATAATTAACTTAAATTTTCTTGAAATTTGAGATGTTACAAGTCAGCTTGTTCTCGAAACTTGATTGCTACCTAGGGGAGAGGGGGAGGGGAAAATAAAACATTGAAAGCATGAGCTAAACCCCAATGAATGGTAATTTAATATGAACATAAGTATTCTCTTTCTAAAACATCAATGATGTTTATCAAAATCATTTAGAAAATCGTTGGCAAAGTATATAAGATTCAATAACATCTCAAGCATGTGTTATTCAAATAATGACTTGATCATATTCTATATAAAGCACATTATAAAGCATTATTGAGCTATTAGAAAATCACAAAACTCTTAACCCAAATACTCGTTTAGACGATGGGTTACTCTGGATAAAGACATACGAATAGCGGGACTAAAGCCCATTGCCTTACCACTTGGCCACTGGTTGTGCTAGATATCCCCGCAGTGGTAAACTATAACAATGTCATCCATGCACGCAGAGCTGCCTCAAGGCTAAATATAAAACACACTATAGGCCCAGGTTCCTCTAGACTTCCCAGTATAATTTGGCCACATTCGACCCTGGTAGCCCCCTGATTGCCTGGCTGGCGCTACTGAAACACAATCAAGTAGCATGGGAAAACTATCTCTCAGGTACAAGATTTAGTAGTTTGAAACTACTTTCACAAACCATTCAAACATTATTTACAAGCGTAGCTCATATCAAATTTCCATTTCTCATCAAGTCCATACTTGTAGGTTTACTTATAAAAAACCAAACAAATCATGGTAAAATAAAATCGGGTTCCAAACAACATTTTCATAAATCCATTTCATATAAAACAAATGATAACTTAAAAATCATTATTCAAAGCATTTTTGTAATCATGATCAAGTAAAATAAATCATACCAACACATTTCACAAATCATGACATACTATCATACTTATATACTTTTTATATTAAAATACTCAAAATAAAACCACTCACAGTCATGGGCACGAATTCCTTGGCTTATAGACCTTTTCAATTTCAATCTGACTTGAAACACAATCTAGGGTTACTAGACACTTACAAAAGATCAAAATAATCCTAAACAACCCTTAGTGATTCCATAACACCAATTGAACTCAATTTAAGCTCTAAACTTTCACATTTTACACTTTAAGCACATTTTCATAAAATACCCAAAATAGCCCAAAAATCACTTTATAGTCCAAAATTATTCATTTTAGGGCTAAAATATCAAGAAAATTCTATATGGACTTAAAAAACACTCATCAACACCCAAAATGGTCATGGCGAGATCAATGGGTAGCAAAAATGGGCATGGATGTGTGACTGTGGGTGTGCTAGGGCGCGATGGGGGTGCTGGACATGACAGGAGGCGCATGTGGGGCTTGAAGGAACTCTTATCAAAGAGACCCGTGAGCGAAAGCGAGATTGTTCCAAACCCTATTGTGACAGAACATACACATTTATAATCAAACAATAATAGTTATGCACAAACTCTAAATTACAGCATGCTTCAAAAGGAAAAGTACTAAGGTTCAAGAAAACTTACCCTTGAAGAAATATTCTTCTCGTTCCCTCGATGTTACTGAACGAGCGTTCACCAACATGAATGTCACACCTTAGCAATCTCCTCAAACAAGCACAAACAACATTCATCCCTCGAACAGTAAGTAGACACCACCAGAAGGCTACCTTGCTATTCTCAGTGTGAGAATCCAGAAGTTGTGGGCTCTGTAGGATTTGGTAGAGGGTAGAAGGAATTTTACAGATCATATAAATTATTAAGTAAGTGGGAGATGACTAGAAGTCTATCATATAGACTGTTACTCGATCGTTTAGAAAATAAGTTACTATCGTATAGAAAACTCTTACACGATCGTTTATGCTCTCAAGCTATCGTATAGCTAATTCTTTTGATCGTATGATTCTCAATCGCTTAATGATCGCCGCTTGTAAAAATGAAAACGATTTTCATTTTATCCATCAGTTACCATAACTGATCACAACTCCCCTCTAAGATGGTTATTGGGAGAAAAAATCGGAATCAATTATCCCATAATTGATTTAATTACAAATATATAATATATTCATAACCTATAGTTTTAATATCATATCTCATGCAATATATAAACCATAGTCCTTTTTCTCCCTTATAGCATTTAATAATAATTCCTCATTTAATATATCTTATACATTAAGCCAATTATATCTCATATAATTGATGCAATTTAATTATATCATATATAATAAAATTTTCTCTTGTTAATTTGAACACTTCAAACTAACCTAAAAACTGATTCTCAAGATGAATCCATTGAGCTACCAAGGGGACCTTATGAACCTGTAGCTTGAAGCTCCAACGGTACATAGATAACTGACTAAACACTTTAATCACGATATCCACCATCCGTTACTTGCCGGACATTCCACTAAAGATCGACAACTGCACTCTTCGCACTACAGATATATTTCTGTGTCCATTGGATATAACCAATCAACAGTACGATGACCTTTTACAAATCACTCGTAAGTATAATGGGCCAATTTCCATTTTGCCCCTGTAATTACATCTAACTCCTTAAGTACCACTGATTCCTCTAATGAACAGTACAACATAGTCCTACTATGAGTAAATCCTTCTCAGGCCAAGAGAATGTGTGGCACCATATTATTCAAGTCTCAAAATCAGCCCTTAAGGGAGCAATTTATCTAGTTACCTTTAAAACGAAGGAATGACTTTCGTCTTGTGTAGCTGAGTTTCCAGCTCCCCAATCAGACGAATCCCCAAAGTTGTAGGTTTGAGTCGGCGATCTGGCCACTCGCACCCATACAAATCAAAGGACCACCCTCATAAGCAGAAATTCCAAACTCACTTAGGATTAAAGTCATGTTACCTTTGGTCATCTTAGTGAAATGAAAATCTCTGTCATGAATGGCATTATATAACGAGACTAAACATTTTGTGGTCCAGTTTAATACAAACTCTTTTGTATAGAGAATCCCTGCTTGCATGTCTAATACATAAATGGTTAGCATCAGACCATTTGTAGAACTTTACAACACTTGTAACATCTACAAAGCGGGCCACGCTCGTAGCATCAACAGGATAAGATTTCCCTCCTTTATCCATTTACTATAGACCATTTAGGTTATCACTTAAAGCATGATCCACTTGTATGTCATCACATACATGAATAAGTTACAACTATAACCAGGGATCTTAGTTTATTGGTTTGTGGTTAATGCAACAAAATATCTCATATATCAAAGACTGTAGTGAAGAAAATATCTCATATTATTACATCACATAATGTTTGTTCACAAACTACTAGACCCAACAAGATTTAAGACATTAACTCCAACAATCTCCCACTTGTCCTAAAGCTAGTGGGGTGTACAAGAAAAATACAAGTACAAATCAATAAACTAGGGCACAAAAGCCCAGTACAATAATACTCTCACTTGCCCTAGTCTAATCGTGGATGGTCCCGTAAACCCATGCTCTGAAGGTGACCCTCAAACACTATAGCTGTGAGAGCCTTCGTAAATGTATCAGCAACATTGTGCTCCGAAGCTATCTTCATGACAATCATGTCCCCTCGATGCACAATCTCTCTGATGAGATGGTATTTTCGCTCGATATGCATGCCGACTTCTAGGCTCTCTAGAATTTGCCACAGCACCACTATTATCACAATAAAGGGTGATGAACTTAGACATGTCTTGAACAACTTCTAGATCAGTCAGGAACTTCCTAAGCCAAACAGCCTCCTTAGCAGCTTCACAAGCCGCTACATACTCGACCTCCATAGTGGAGCCAGCGATGTACCCCTGCTTAGTGCTTCGCCACACTACAGCTCCTCCGTTAAGAGTGAACGTTGATCCTGAAGTGAATTTTCGAGAATCCTTATCAGTATGAAAATCAGAGTCCGTGTATCCAGTAAGGATCAAATCCTTAGATCCATACACTAGCATGTAGTCCCTCGTTTTCCAAAGATACTTGAGAATGTTCTTGACGGCAGTCCAGTGACCCTGTCCTGGATTAGATAGATATCTATTGACTATCCCCACAATGTAGTAGATGTCAGGTCTAGTACATAACATAGCGTACATCAAACTGCCAACAGTAGAAGCATAGAGGCCCGTCTCATTTCCTCAACCTCTTGAGGTGTCTTAGGACATTGCTTCTTAAACAATGTAACTCTATGATGAAAAGGAAAAAGGCCCCTCTTGGAGTTCTGCATCGAGTACTTGATCAACATCTTGTCAATGTATGATGCCTGAGACAACGCTAGCACTTTGTTCTTTCAATCCTGAAAGATCTGAATCTCAAGAACAAACTGAGCCTCTCCTAAATCTTTCATTTGGAATTGGGTCACTAGCCAGATCTTAACTGAAGTCAATAAACTGACATCATTCCCAATGAGTAGGATATCATCTACATATTATTGAGGTTGATGCCCTAAAGTCTCGTGTCCTGTAGTTTGTAAACAGTTTGTACGAATGCTTATGTTGTATAATATATGATATTTACTTCACATCTTATTTTTTCTCAGTTGTATGTTTTATTTGCTTTACCACAAACTAATAAACATAAAATCCCTGGTTATATGTATGTAACTTAAGCATGTATGTGATGACATACAAGTGGATTATGTCTTGAGTGATAACCAAAATGGTCTGTAGTATATGGATATATGAGGGAAACCTTATCCTGGTAACGCTATGGATGCGACCTGCTTTGTGGAATGGTCACAAGTGTTGTGACTTATCACAAATGGTCTGATCCTGATTATTCGTGTAGGGGACATGGAGCAGGGGCGTCCTATATAAAGAGTTTGTATAAGACCTGACCACGAAATGTTAATGTCTCGTTATATAACACCGTTCATGACAGAGACGTCACTTCACTAGGATAACCATAGGTAACATGACCTCAATCCTGAGTAAGTTGGGAACTTCTGCCATTGAGGATGGTCCTTTGATTTGTATGGGTACGAGTGGCCAGGTTGCTGATTCAAACCTACCATTTTGGGGATTCATTTGATTTGGGAGCTGGGAACTCAACTACACAAGATGGAATTCACTTCTTTCTCGAAGTAGGGATAAGTAGATAGATAGCTCCCTTAAGGGCTGATTCTAGGGCTTGAACGATGTGGCGCCACACACCTTCTCTTGGCCCAAAAGGTGTTCACACATAATTGGACTATGTTGTATTGTTCATTAGAGAAATCAGTGGTACTTAAGGAGTGAGATGTAACTACAGGGGAAAAACAGTAAATTGGCCTAGCTGTACTTACGAGCATCTGTGAAGGGTCATTGTACTCATGATTGGTTATATCTGATGGACACAGAAATATATCTGTGGTAAGAAGAGTTCAACTGTTAGTCTTTAGTGGAATGCCTAACAGTTAATGGATGGTGGATCTCGTGGCTAAAGAGTTTAGTCAGCTATTCACGTACCGTTGGAGCTTCGAGCCATAGGTCCATTAGGTTCCCTGGGTAGTTTGGATAAAGTCAAGATTCAGTGTTTGGGTAAGTTTGAAATGTTCAAATTGACAAGAGGGAGTTCAATTATATATGATATAATTGACTAAATATATGAGATACATTATTTTGGAGGAAATAGATATAAATATGATTTATATCAAGTAGAGGAGAAATTACTAAAGTAAATAGGTGATATCAAACTATAGGGTAAAAATATAACATGATTATATTCATTAATTATTAAATTGGTTAATTATATGATAACTAGCCTAAAAATTCTCTCGGTCGTGCATTAGTGGGAGAATACGAAGTTGGTTGTTGTAACCGAAGAATAAAATGAAAATTTGTTTCATTTTGCAAGAGTTTAAAAAATTTGCAATCGGTATGAAAACGTAACGATCGCCTAGCTTGAGAGCCTATACGATAGTCGCTCATCGTTTAAACGATCGCACAGCAGCACCTAAACGATTGCACGCTCATCCCTAAACGATCGCTTAGCTTTCCTAAACGATCATATCGCATGCCGAATTTTCTAAACGATCGTCTACCATTTATTATACGATCGTTTAGTAAAACCTACACGATCATGTAGCTTCTTCTAAAAGATAAGCATATAGCTATACGATAGCTCTTTCTCTCCCACTTGCTTATCATCTACACGAATTTTCTTTTCTCCGACCTCTACCAAATTCACCAAAGACCACACATTGGATTCTCACTCCGAGAATACTAAGGGCTCCATTTGGTGGTGTCATCCCCATTTCTTTCTTGTTTGTGATTGTTCGTGTAGACGACTGTGTTGCTACAGCCGACTGGTTTCCTGGGCGATAGGATTCGTGTAGAGGTTCTTCACTGCTTTTGAGTTGAACGTTTGAAGAGGGTCTTCAAATGGTATGAGAACTTTTGCCCTTGTGTTTTAGTGTTCAAAGCATGCTGGTAATTAATGTAAATTGCATAACTGTCTGTTAGAATGTATGTGTTGTATTTCGGTCACGATAAAATCGAAAAGATCTGAATGTGCTCATGGATGCTCTTCATTAAGAGTTCCTTCAATTGGTATCAGAGCTAGATTCTGATATTCCAATTTCATTGTTGCAACGAATTACATATACATTCTTGGTGGTTGCATATCTGCTCTATTTAATCATTGAATTGCTTTGGATGTACGGATTAATGGATGTTTTCGTGGATGTTAGCCTCAGTTTGATTTAATTCTTTTACATTTTCGGTTGTTTGTAAAGTCCCCTATGTTTTTGGGCATTAATAATCATTATCGAGTCTATAATTCAAAGTCTGTTTGAGTCTTGAGTCGTTCGTGAAAAAGATCGAAGCAAGGGTTGCAGTTCTTCGAGGAAGGAGATGATCAAGGGTTGATCGCGTCGTGTAGACGATGGGTAAGCGATCGCTGAGTATCGGGTCGTGTAGACGATGGGATGCTCACGTATTGTTTAACATGCGCGTGTACTAGACGATCCTTTAGCTCAGCAAGCTTCATCGCTTAGTAACTGACTAAACGATCGCTTAGTAACGCAAGGTAAATCATTTACCTGTCGCATAAGCGATTGCCTAGACGATCAGGCTTCGCAACCTCGTTGTCGTCTACGCGATTGTTTAGTTTTTGCGTCTATCGTCTAGTGCGCGCTGGGCGATCGTCTACCTTCGGCGTTTACTACACGATGTAGTCCTCCTGGCGGTTCAAGACCTAGTTCATCTGTGAACCGGTTCGCTCGATGAAAAATGTAATAGATAAGGTTATTTCATTCCGATTTTTTTAAGACTCATTCCGGTCCATTAATCCTTAATTTATTACATGCGATGTAATAGATAGAATTTTCATTCTGGTTTGGAGTTAGTTCATCCTGGTCCATTAATCTACGGTTTTATACATGAGATGTATGGTTTATTTTATTTGTCATATGGTATGTACATATTGTAAATCCCACCTTAGATTATGCATTGGTCATGCATCATCTCTTTATTGTAAATGTTATAATTTAGAGAAGCGTGATTTAATTATGTAAGAGCATGCTCATGCATCATATAATATAAGAGTTATATTTATGTATGCATAAATAGCATTAACATGCATCATCTTTATATTATAATTGTTATAGTATAAGGGTGAATGATAGCATGTTTGCTTGGTTATTACGCGTTATATAAAATTTATGTATAGTAATGACCGGACATTGCATGAAGCATGACACATAGGTTACTTTATAAATGTTATAAACACCTTGTTGTGTGCAATGATTTTTTTAGTTGTTTGATGCGTGTAATTATGATGTGTTATTGTGTGAGTTTGCGATGATGTGTGTTATGTGATGATCATGCAAGTTTTCCTAACAAGACCCAAGTATAAGCCTTCTTAGGTTTCTTGGTAAGTCCAGGGTCGAACACAGGGACTACTAAGCAAATATGCGAAAGACACTTTGATTCTGTTGTGGTAGTAAAACAAATGAAGTGGATGGTGTTTTGATTAAGGTTTTTCCTATGCGATGGAGTTGAACGTAGAGTTGATGAAAGCGCAGAGTTACAATGAGTATGTAATGAAGGGGTTGAGAAAGGGTTTAGCTAACATTTCCTAAGATTGTGCACAAGTTATGCGATCATGCTACACACAAATAACAACACATAATTTCTCAATGCAGAATGCCATAATTCCTATTTCTAGGATGCATGTGATGTGTATGCGAAACAGTCGATAGGACTTATGTTTAAGCCTCTACTCTTGTCTATGCGATGATGAATGATGCACACATAAAACAAGGTGACCGCATACAATCATTTCTATTTCTAGGGTGCATGCGATGTGTAAATAGCAATAGAACTTATGTCTAAGTTTCTATTTCTTGCTTATGTAATTCTAATCTGGCTTTCTCAAGCCTAGATTCTAATCTGACTCTCTCATTTCTTGATTCTATCTTTAGACTACTCTCTCAAGTATTTCTAAGGAGTAAATGATGTATACATAAGACAAGATGATCACATAAAATGTAAATCTTAAGTCATGCTAGCTAAGTACTTCTCAACCCATTCAGAAATTTAGCTACTCATGCAAGGTATGGAGAGATTGAACATAAATTGAAATGAGATTTCCATTTTCTGTAAATAAAGTACTAAATACAAAATAGCAGATGGATTGAGAGATAAGAAGCCCAATAAGCAATGTCTTGCTTCCCGTGGACTGTTACACTGCTCTTTTTCACTCCAACTCTATTCCACATATGTATTCTTGCTCTTGCAAGTGTTGGCCCTCTCTTCTTCTTAACGCTTTCTGGCAGTCTCTCGATCTGTCTGGGAATGATCTCTCAGCTTCCTCGTCTTCTTGCTCTTCTCCTTCCTCCAAGTATAAGTTCGCGAGAATGGACTAACTGATTGACTCTCTAAAATGCTAAGCTCTGTAACTTGTTAACCCCTTTTTACACTGGTGACCTTTAGTATTTATAGAGCTTAAGGTAAAGCAGCCTTTCTTGCTAATGATTGCAATGATGGGCGACATTAATTCCCCTGTTTTGATGCACCGATTAATGGTCACCGAAAGTTGAGTGTACTTGCTACAGTGTGGCTTTTAACGACCTGTCAACTAAATTTGGATTCGACCATTATCAGCTTTCTGTCCCATCGTGGTTTATTATGCTGTCACCTTAATGCGCAGTCTTTATGCGGCCACCTTTTTAAGAAACTTCTCACGATCGCACATGATCACATGACTTGCGATCGCAATCTTCAAGCACGTTGACGCCTTGTTCCTTTGGATTGCAATTTCACTTTCGCCATCGCATTTTTTTTGCACAAAATAAGTAAATTAACTGCTTTCATGCGATGGGCGCTTGCGATCGCAATTCCTTTCATTTTAGTGCTTTTGGACATGATATTGCTTATTTTACCATCAAATTCTCTCATTGTTTTACTTATTTGAGCTGTAATAACTTTTATTTCAACCAGTTATCATTGTTTCTGTCTAAAAGTTAAAGAGAAATTATAACTAAAAAAAAATAAGAAAGATGGTGATTGAATTTTAGCAGCCAAAAACCTGATTGCTAAAATTATGGTGAACGCAATATGCGATGCATGTCTTAGGTTATGCGTTGGTTCTCATGCGTCGGTGGTCATGCATTGGAATGAAAATGCGTTACTCTTATATGCGATGACCATGCGTTCCTGTCACAAGTTTTCTTATGCTCGCGCTAAGTATAACGCGAACACAAGTTTCTTGAGTGATCTGAGGTCGAACTCAGACTTATAACTAAATGTATGTGGTGATGTGTTTGCGGTGGATGAATAAAAGAATGATGGGGGTTTTAAGCTACAAACTTCTCCTACTCCTAGCTATCAGATTAAGCGATGAGAATATGAACGAGAGGCAGAGACACGACAACTGTTGACACGTAGTAAAATGCATGGAAAAATAGATAAAATATGAGAAGGTCTTCATCGCAACCCTAAGCTTGACCGTAAGGGTAACCCCAGCCAACGCAAACTAATGCGATCATGCCATACATGCCCGACGCAAATGCACATGATTTGTAATAGCAAACAGAACTTATTCCTAAGTCTCCATTCTTGCTTATGTTATCTTAATCTAGCTCTCCCAAGCCTCGATTCTAACCTAGCTCTCTCAAGTCTTAGGTTATTTCTTTAGACTCTCTCTCGAGTAGCTCTAAAGGTGTGTTGGATGCATGCATAAGACAAGGTAACTGCAAAAGCCTGGTTGACGTAAGATTATTCCTATTCCTAGTGAACACTTGCTTACATTGCTTAATGCGACCAACTACTTACCCTTTTGGGCAGTTAGTTGTTGTTGATTTTACTCATAGACAAGTATTACATCTGCCTATAGACAAGCATTGCTATAGCTTCACACTAAGCAAATAAGGTTTTCTCACAGTACTCATGCAACGCACACCTCCTGGTGGTTTGCTACATGCTTCATATTTCTATGCCGCATGATTAAGTATGCGATACTCTAGCAATCTCACTAAGTGAATATAATGAATGTTAAGGATGCTAAGTAAAGGAACATGGAGATGGAATCGAAGGAAATATAGAAATGAATTGATCACAAAATGTATTAATTCCTTAAGCCAAAATGTAATACAATACAATATAAGGAAAGAAGAGAAATGGAAACAGCTAGTTGGAAGCAATGTCTTGCTTTCAGCAGATGTGTATCAAGGCTGCCGGTGGTGCCATGGATGGGCGGTGGAGCTGACTCTCTCGAGCTCTAACTTCGGCGAAGGCTCCGGTCACTCGGAATGGATGAAAGAGATGAAGAACTCTCAAGCTTTCTTCTCATGCATTCGTCTGGATCACAAGGATCTGCCCTAAGGCGAGCCTCAGGCGAAAAACCTTGGATAAAATGAAATTTTGCTCAGCGACCTCTATTTATAGAGCTTGATCGCCGACAACATTAATGGACCTACTCTGATTCTGACATTCACGGCGCGATGGTTCTTTTCTGAATCTCTGCTGCTAATGGTGTGGTAGGTGAAATGTCAACATCATATTTTGATTCTCCTGAGATATGCGTTCATGCTTCCATTCCACCAACCTTGTGTTCACCCCTCTATTATGGTTATCATCATGTAGCCTCAATCTGATGACTACATTCGCTCGATGACCGCAACTTCTATGTGATGATCGCAATGGCTTGATGATCGTAACTTCTATGCGATGGACACATGCGGTTGATGGCCACAACATCCATGTGTCGAACGTATGCGTTCGCCTTTGCGATGGAGAAATTCTTCGCATGCGGTCATCTTTGCGATAGCCCGGCTTCCGCATATGCGTCCTCTTCTTACGTTAGCTACAAAGATAGACAGTTGAACGCATAACAACGCATAATAGTGGGTTAACCAAGATTCTTACTGCCGAACGACACAAACTCATTTTCTCATGAATTCCTAACATATTTGCCACATATTTCACTTAACAATCCTCATAATTCTAAATAAAAAGCCTAAGATGACGTGCATTTATGCCCGTCATCACACCCCCAGACTTAGAATTATGCTTGTCCTCAAGCATGCGTTATACTCAAGAAATTCTTAACTCACCCTCTGGCTTTCCCTTTTGATGATTGCCTCTCAGAATATAATTTACTCATACCTTTGACCATGGTCGCAACGCTCTCCTCCACTTTGGTTGCTTCACCAAAAAGATCTTTTCTAAGTTTAAATCCAGAAAGCCTTTGCTCAAAAACTTTTTATTCATTCCCCGCAACTTTGAGTTTAGCTTTTGAGAATGCGTTCGTTTAAAACAATTCAAGACTTTGCGATTACTTATTCAAATGCGGCATTGAACCTGGTTACGCTCTTTGTTTTGGTTTACCCCCACGTGTGTCATGCGGGCATCCAACTTCGGTTGCATTCCATATTCAACTCAACTCTTGTCTTGCTTGATTTGGCTTGTGCCCGATAGAGAAGTTGTGCTTATGCGTTGATCCTGGCGACTTACCTTCGTTTTGGCTTGCCCCCACGGACATCTAACTATAGGTAAATGCCTTTCACAAATTAACTCTTATCAACATGGGTTTCCCCATTGCGTTGACAATGGAGTTGTTATTCTCAAAATTTTTAATAAATGATCGCAATGTAATGAACGCAATTCTCCAGGATCGCTGCCACCCCCAAACTTAGAGGTTAGCAGCATTCTCACCGCAAAGCTAAAAACAAAATCAACAGGAATGCAGTAACAAATGTTTGAGCGAAGGTTTGCACAAAATAAATCTTAAGACTTTCAAAATTTGAAGAAGCTATTAAAAGTAAGGAGAGCCTAGCGATGCTTAGTTAGCAGATGTAGTGAATTATACGTACCATTATAGATGCATCGCAAAGGAACGCAATCAGACAAAGAGAATTTCAAAAGGATAATGCATAAAAGATAACAAGAAAGAGCCTTAAGTGGAATAACGCATGTGACCATGCTTTGGAATTCATGCGATCGAAGCCATGCATTGAATGAAGTGGAAGGTCCTTCCGTTGTAACTGCGCACCGAGGAGAATTAGTGTCGCACCTACAAAGAGCAAACACACCACAACCAAGGAAGAAACCGCATATCCAAAATAACAATAAAAAAAATAATCTAAACTAAGCAAAGCAAAGTAAACATAGAGTAGAAGATGTACTTGGAGAAATTGGAGTGATGTCACCGCAACAAGTCTTCCATGTAGGAGATTTCTCTCAATTGCTTAGGTCACGATGCCCTGACCATTGGAACTTCTGACAATTGTTGGGCACATGTTGGCCACCATGTGTTTAGAACTACCTTCAACTCATGCGACTGATTGCCCTTCTATCTTGGGGCCAATACTGGCTTTCGGCGCATCGCCTACACTTCAATATTGATTGCAACTTGGTCGCACAAACTGCAATACTCCTAAGATAAAAAGGTTGCCTACGAAAACATAAACAAACTATCAGCTGCCAAGTCCCCGACAACGGCACCAAAAACTTGGTGATTGAATTTTAGCCACCAAAAACTTAATGGCTAAAATTATGGTGAACGCAATATGCGATGAATGTCTTAGGTTATGCGTTGATTCTCATGCGCCGGTGGTCATGCATTGGAATGAAAATGCGTTACTCTTATATGCGATGACCATGCGTTCCTATCACAAGTTTTCTTGTGCTCACGCCAAGTATAATGCGAATGCATGTTTCTCGAGTGATCTGAGGTCGAACTCAGGGACTTGTAACTAAATGTATGCAGTGATGTGTTTGCGGCAGATGAATAAAAGAATGATGGGGGTTTTAAGTTATAAACAACTCCTACTCCTAGCTATCAGATTAAGCGATGAGAATATGAATGAGAGGTAGAGACACGACAATTGTTGACGCGTAGTAAAATGCATGGAAAAATAGATAAAATGTGAGGAGGTCTTCATTGTAACCCTAAGCTTGACTGCAAGGGCAACCTCAGCCAACGCAAACTAATGCGATCATGCCATACATGATTGACGCAAATGCACGTGATTTGTAATAACAAACAAAACGTATTCCTAAGTCTCCATTCTTGCTTATGCGATCTTAATCTAGCTCTCCCAAGCCTTGATTCTAACCTAGCTCTCTCAAGTCTTAGGTTATTTCTTTAGACTCTCTCTCGAGTAGCTCTAAAGGTGTGTTGGACGCATGCATAAGACAAGGTAACTGCAAAAGCCTGGTTGACGTAAGATTATTCTTATTCCTAGTGAACACTTGCTTACATTGCTTAATGCAACCAACCACTTACTCTCCTGGGCAGTTAGTTGCTGCTGATTTTACTCATAGACAAGCATTGTGTCTGCTTATAGACAAGCGTTGCTACAGCTTCACACTAAGAAAATAAGGTTTTCTCACAGTACTCATGCAACGCACACCTTCCGGTGGTTTGCTAGATGCTTCATATTCCTATGTCGTATGATTAAGCATGCGATACTCTAGAAATCTCACTAAGTGATCAACGAATTTTAAGGATGCTGAGTAAAGGAACATGGAGATGGAATCGAAGGAAATATAGAAATGCATTGATCACAAAATGTATTAATTCCTTAAGCCAAAATGTAATACAATACAATATAAGAAAAGAAGAGAAATGGAAACGGCTAGCTGGAAGCAATGTCTTGCTTCCAGCAGATGTGTGTCAAGGCTACCGATGGTGCCATGGATGGGCGGTGTGTAAACATACAATTTTTTATTCTTATGTCTTATACAACGCATGGATGAATAGAATGCAAGATACAAGTCCATGTTCCCATTACCAGTTCCCCGGCAACGGTGCCATAAACTTGACAGACATAATGTTGAATGCGTTCTAAATAAGCATGTGGATGGTGATGAATGATGGATCATGCAAGCTCATGTTGCCATAAACTTGATGACTCGGGATGGAAATGGAATGTGGATACTATGTTATGCTTATTCAGACACTTTTTATGCGATACTACTTCTAGATATGCGTTATTAATGAAAATCTTGTAATATGCTATGCATTGTCACAAGTTTCCTTACATTGGAACCAAGTATAATTCCACCACAAGTTTCTCGGTGTGATCCGAGGTCGAACACAGGGATTGTTTTAGGTCAATGTGTTACATTCATGATAGATGCGACCAGGGGTTTTTCAATTAATAAAAGTAGTGTGTTTATACAGAAAGGTAAATTACGGTAAAGTAAAGTTGTGTAGTAAAGTAAAGATGCGATAATAAAGTAAATGTGTGATAAAAGTAAACCTAAGCTAACATGATACAAGATACAGGATACATGATACATGATACCGAGTTTGAGACCAACTGTGAAGATTATACAAAGGGTCGTGTTATGCGGTGGCAAGGCTTTATGTATGAAACAGAAAGAGAAAAGATAACTAGTATAAACATCGCAAGTTCATTAATTTCGTTTAAGTCAAAACTACGGTTCTGCTTTCCCTTGATGTACACCTCTCAGTGATCGGCCGTGTTTCCCACATCTTTATGTTGAAATAGGGATGAACGTAACGAACGCAAGATTGCTTCCATCTCTGGAAGTACTTCTCGCTTTAGTTAACACACTCTTCTAACCTTCTCTCGACAGGCAGAATGACATCTTCACTTTTGCTCTCACAGGTGAAGATGTCGTCTAGCATGCTTTAGCTAAACATATTTATTTCTTTAGCACATATTAATTTACTTGTTAGATTCATTCTAATTACCAAGGGATTAAGAAAACATCGTGGAGAAAGCGATTCATGGAGGAACGGAAATAGACAAAAAATTGAGATGAAAAGGATCATGACATTCAATACTAATATTTAGTGTCTGATACATGGTGTGAATGATAGAGATTAAGAAGATGAAATACAATTGATGAATAAGAGAGAGAAAAAAATACAGAAGAGTGCCAACGTCTTCACACAAATCTGGACGGTAGAATTACTTGTCGGCGTATTGATTGAATGGAAGGAAGAGCTTCCCTCTCAGGCTTGCTCGTCCGGTAGAGGTGACCTTGGTATAGAGCTTCATGGCGGGGATATGGAATGATTTGCCTTGAGACTCACCTCTCAGCCTTGTCTCTTAATTCTTCTAGGATCTTCTCCAATCAGCACTCAGACCAGTCTCTCTCTCAATATACAAATATCAAAATAGCCTCGTATCAAGTATCTCTTTCAGTGAATTCTCTGAGGGTATTTATAGATGAAGGCTTTGACTCTTTGTAGTGTGGACCCCACTTTATTGTTATGGCAGCTCCGAAAATGGTGGAATAAATATTCCTTCTGTTATACAATCAATTTGTCAAAAATGCACAACAGTTAGCTGTACATGTGTCAGAATCCTCCGCAATTGCATTGCTCATTTGCATCTTCGATCGTGTGCTCGAATGCAGTGTTGTTTTTTATTACCGCATACAGTTGAAGTTCAGCTCTGGATCGACTGTCGCCTACGCTGTCATTGCGTTGATCGTTTCTTCATTATTGATTGACAGGCGCAATGCGGCGGTGATATGTTGTTCAGTTTCTTTTTGAGCCTTGATCGCAAGCGGTGACTTGATTTCCTACAAAACAGAATGGAAACATCTTTTTCTACCATCGCAATGGTGTTAGTGGGTGTATTGGCGATAATTTATAATTATTGCATTTCCTAGCCAATTTCCATACAATCGACGCATATTTTCTCTCTTTTAACCGCAATATCTAAACAAAGCAGCATAAATAACTTGTATTTCTACAAGTTATCACACCCCCAAATTTAGATATATGTTTGTCCTCAAGCATATCTTCTACTAAGGTAGTAATGCTCAATTCCTATCCTATATTTTTGCGTCGATTGGTTGCTCCAAATGCTACACTTAGGCACATTCCTTGACAATGCAATTTCCTTCTATCCTTGCTAATTCATAACAAAGCCCTACTTTATTCTTCTATACCACAAATTTCTGCTAAAAAAATGCTTTTCTAGTTTTAAAAAGAATGTTTACCTCTTCTTTGTCAAAACAACTTGATGCGTCCATATGCGGTGGTCAAATTTTGCGTCATTTATTTAAAGACTGTTGATCATGGTTACACTCTTCGTTTTGGCTTATTCCCACGGGTATCATGTGAACATCCAACTACGGTTGTTTGCAAATCTCAACTTTAACTCATGATATTTAGAGGAGTTGTCTCTTGCATTCTTTTATTTTTCTTTTTCTCGTTTTTCTCTTTTCATAATGTATCGTTCTTGGAAACCCACCTTCGTTTTGGCTTGCTCCCACGGGTGTCATGCGAACATCCAACTACGAGTAGGTTCCTTTCACAACTAACTCTTATCAGGTTAGGAATGTTTTTGAGCTTTTCCCTTGCATTGACATTGGAGCTTTGTATGGTTTTTTTTTTTTTTTTGTTCATTTTTCTAACAGAAAATGAACGCATTTTCTTAAGGACCGCATAATCTTGGTCTCATCTGTTCAGACCTTCCCCACCCCTAAATTTAGAGCTGCGCAAGGTCCTCATTGTGTTGTTTGGGCAGAATAGACAAACACTTAGAAAAAAAAATTTCAAAAAGAAGGTTTGAGCAGAACTTTGAAGGGTAAAAGGTAAAGTGTTGCTATAGCCACAAATTGACTAAATGTTAGTTAGAAGTTACAAAGTATGGGAAATGTTTCTAAGCGTAAACATATTATACATCATGGCAGCGCAATGAAGAACGCAAAAATAAAAGATCAAGAATATCGCAAAAAATGACAAAGGATGATAAAGAAAAGGTACAGGCAAATAGAGAGAATATGTACTCAATTGTATTGAATATTAACTAAGTATACAAAAGATTACAATTAACGCAATACAAAAATGTTTGCTTGTACAAAGAATCAAAGAATTTAGCTAACTTAAAAAAATAATGAATTGAAACAGAATGACCGTAATAAAATTAAAGGTAAAGATTATTGAGGAGCAGGAGGTTCCGAAGGAGGGTTTTGATGTGGTACGGGAGGAGTTTCTTCAAAGATCAGAGACTGCTGAAGATGTAGAGGCACCATGGGACCATGAAGGTATGCTGTCAGGAAATTAAGTACTCATAGTTGCACTCCGCTATTTACTTTTGGTGCAGGTGGATCGTATAAGTGTTGCGTTGAGTGTTGATCAACGCCTGCCTTGCCATAGCAGCACTGCATTGCACATCTTCAACTCGCTCAATTACCGCATCAATTCTCTAGCCAAAGAAGGCTTGTTACTGGGAGATAAGTTCCTACTGTTGGGAGAAGAGTTTTTGTTGTTGAACAAAAAGGGACCGCATATCTGCTAACTCAGCAGCTAGAGAGGCGACAGTGGGTTGTGCCTATGATGTCTCGCCAGCAACGTTTTGGGGTTGGTCAGAGGTGCCTTCACCCAAATCGTGTGGGTCATCTGCATGCGGCGGTGAAAGGGAATGTTGCGGTGATGATGCTGAAGGTGAGAATGGGGCTGCTGGGTATGCGGTCGGAGAGTCTGGAGGAAGGAGAAGATTGGTAAAGTGCTCATGAAGTGGAGAAGAAGGTTGTGTGGGTGGGCTTGAAGGGTGGATTATTAAGGGTAAAGGGTCTAAAGGTTCTGGATCATGCGTTGGTGAGTCTTGGACCTTTTCCTTTCCCTTGTCATCTCTGCGCTGTCTCTTCAGCTTGGGTTCTTGCGGCGCATTCAAATCAATGTTGGGCCTTTTCAAAGGGAGCTCTGGACAGTGTGGGGAGTCTTTGAGAAGCATCCTCAAAATCTTGATGTTTATTAAGGCGTGGACTTCATGCATGGGTTCTTCCTCAATGCCTATACCCAGTGATAGGCATAAACTTGAAACCGTCCATGGGAAGAAGTACTGCCCTCTGATGTGCCCCACCAAGGCTCTAAGCAGCCTTGCGATGAACTGTCCTACATTAATTGGAATGCCGCGCGCAATACAATATGCGGCAATGACTTGATCCTAGAAACCATCTTGTCATGCGTTGTTGGGATCAATCGCTTCATGACCAATATACCCAAAGCTGTGCCTCAGGAAGCAGTGCCTTGGATGCCAGGGTTCTGATGCCTTTGGGAGAAACCGTCCACTTAGTGCCTGGTTGCATTAATATTCGCAGTGCATCTTTCATCTGCTGTTCAGTGGGATCATTAATGATTTTTTTGCTCGGTGCATCCGGGTTATCCTTCATCTGGTACAGTTCATTGATGTCCCTTGCGCTGAAAGACACCATCTCCCCCTTTATGGTCACCACATCCTTGGTGCCATGTAGTCGTCCGTGGTAGAAGTCCCTTGCTACCTTTGGAATAACAATGACTGGGCACTGGCAAAATGAGTCCTAACCATGTTCTACGATCATGCTCGTGATTAGGTCTGATAGTGGCATTGGCGCAGGGTAAAAACCCATCTCTATCAACATATCATCGTTCTTCTTCTTTCTTGATGGACATCCCTTGGCCAATGCGGACTCGCTGCTCTCTGTAACTGCTTTTCCCTTTCCCTTGGTCAACGCAATGCGGGATTGTTGCCTTTGTTTTCTTTCCCATTCCTTGCGTTATACCTCCTTCTATCATTCGGAAAGTTCTTTGCCTTTCTTCTCTCTTAAGCGCTGCTTGTTGGCTTGGCGCTTCTTCTCATTCTCTTCTTGCTTTCTCCTTTCTTCTTCTACCTCTTCTCTTTCTTCTGTTTCAAACTCTTTCTCAAACTGCTCAGAGGCCAGCAAAAGGCACTGTTCCTCTTCGAGCCTCCTTATTTCTTCAAGTCTTGAGATTTTGTTATTACGACGCACCTCCTCATCTTGTAATCTTCTTCTTCTATCACCTTCTGCAATGATGAGTTAGGCCTGCACCATTATCTCTTATTTATCTTCCTCCTCTTTTCTCCTCCTTTCCTCTTCTTCTAATGTGTCAATTAAATTTTGAGGGTCGACGGTTGACCCTTACGGTGCATTCGCCTTGCGACGCCGCATCAAGAGGATAACATCTCTTTCTTCTCCTTCGTCAGTCGCAATCGTCTGCATTGTTTCAGGTTGCATTGGCTCTCTAAGTTGCGCTGGTTCCCCCAAGTCCTCCCTCACGGAGGTGGATTCTCCAACCATTTCTGGGCTTACAGCCCTTTTCTTTCTTTCTTCTTCCTTCTTCAGGTGCCTTTCCTCATGCCTGCGCTCTTTCCTTTCTCTATTCTCTTTCCTCGTCCTTAGCTTGGCCTCCTCATCTTCTTCATTCTTCTTCTCTTTGATTTTCGTCTCTGCTTTGCGATGATGGGATGGCTCACCTTCTCCAACCTTCTTTCCTTTACTCTTCCTTTTCTTCTTTTTCTCCTCAACCACCTCTGGTTGCTTCTCTACCGCGACTTCCTCCAACTCAACTCTGGAGTGTCCGTCCTAGGTTTTTGCATTGACAGTCTCCTCAGGATCCTTTATGGCCAGAGTGCTTCTCCTTGTCTCCTCTTCCACCACTTCCTCCGTCTCCTCCATCGTCATTTCCCCCGTAGGCAGTGGTTGGTTCACAAACCCAACCTCGGATAATCCTTCTTCTTTCTCCAGGTTACTCAGAATGCTCCCAAACATCTACTTGTCATCTTGCCTCTTCTTCTCACTTTCAATGGAGACTGCTGGTGTTGAGAATGGGGTGCTTTTAGAACTTTGCCCCCTTTTAAATAGGACTGGCTTGACTGCTAGAGGGTTTCGCTGGGGTCTTTCAGCGATTCAAGGGATGGTGTGTGGCTGGGCAGCAAGATAGCGACTAACAGCAAGGAATGCTGCCTCTCGCATGGAGAGTTAGCTGACGAAGGTGTTGAGGGTGAAGCAGATTGCTGGGGAGTTTGATCGACCATGGATGCTTGAGTGAAAGAAACTAGAAATTCTTGAAGGTTCTGGGAAGAAGAAAGTGTTTGGAATGTTCGGTATGCAGAGGCGCTAGGGTTTCAGATTGCGAAATGAGGTAAAATGAACTCACAGACAGGGGGGGTGTCCTTTTATAGGTTGAGCCTTAGTGGGCCCAACACTATTTTGTGGTGGCAGGCCTCGAGACACTCAAAAGGCCTTCCGTTTTCACTCCTCTCATTTATGAGGTATCAGAGAAAACGTCCTTTCGTCTGTAGACTCATCATTTCTTTGGAATACGAAACGATTGGACTTCTCAATTTGGCAAAAAGAATTATCTTTAATGTTTTATTCGAATGGACGTAAGGTAAAGATTTAACGCAATGAGCTCACCAATGCAAATGCATCTTTGCAGAGGACAGACAACAATGTATGCATCCCCGCAACAAACCCCTTAACTAAACGCATTTCTGGAGGATCGAGCGAATGGTATTTCTACCAGCGTAACACTACCTCAACATAATGCATTTTCACTAAGGATGGGCAAAGGACACACGCGCGCGCAACATACCCCTCGGTGCAATGCGTTTGGGCTAGATTAACGCAAAGTGTATCTCGTTGGTTCAAGATGCGTCCATTATTGCAATGCATACTGGGTGTTGATTATTTTATATATATATATATATATATATATATATATCTTCCATTTCTTTCTTTTATCAATGCAAGTCATAAGGATCTTGCGATCATCATTTTCTCTTTATTTCTTAATCATTCACCAAGTTAAAGAATAACACATTAAATACAGAAAAGTTAAAGGAATTAAAGAAAGCACAAAAATAAATGCGAGAGAGTTAATTGAAGAATAAATTCATAAAGTCATAGAAGCAGATTTAAAGAAGCAATAAATGACAAGGTTCAAAAAGCAATAAAGACAGGAATTTAGAAAGCGTTTAAACTTAGATTTGAGATATGGACCGGAAGATAGTATTCTTTAATGAGCGCAATCCACATCTCTACAGGTGGTCCAGCTTGCCTGCCCAATGTCTTCAGGAACATTGCTCCTTTCCATGAGATCCAGGGGCTCCAGAGTTACTGGGCAATGTTCTAGGTGTTCTCTTTCGGAGCTCAGATGCCAGTTGCCCCATTTGAATCTCTAGGTTCCTTATTGAAGACGTCTGCGCCTGCATTACCGCATCATTTTTATCCATGTATTGCTTGAGTAGGGCCTCCAATGAGTTGCTAGAGGTGTTTGAAGATGAGGGTTGTTGGTTGTGCGATTGCCTTTGTTGACCTTGATTAGAATTATGGTGAAAAGGAGGAGGGTTTCCTTGATTCCCTAAATTGCCACCCTGATGGTTGCTTGGCCCTCCTTGGTTTTGATTCCCTCCCCAACCGAAGTTAGGATGGTTCCTCCAACCAGGATTGTATGTGTTGCTGAAGGGGTTGTTCTGAATGGCGCATACTTGTTGGACGTTCGATGGGCACATGTCCACTGTATGGGTCCCTCCACAATTAATGCAACTGATCTCGACTACTTGCACCAGCGCAGTGTGTTGCGTTGTTCCTTGTGATAGGGCACCTTGATTGATTGCCATTGATTAGAGGATCGAGGTCACTGTGGCCATCTGGGCGGCCAAGGTGGTCATTGTCTTTGCAGGGACAATGGCAGTTTCATTTTTTCTTCTTTCAGCACCTCTTCCTCCATATCCATCATCGACTCAGTCATCCTATTCCACGAGATGCAGTCAAGGATGACCTTGGCCTCAGTATACGACTTGTCCATAAAACCTCCTGCCGCGGAGGTGTCAGCAACAACCTGCGTTGATCTGTTCAGGCCATTATAGAAAGTTTCCATTAAGACGCAATCAGGTATCCTGATATGTGGGCAATTCTTCACCAGTCTCCTAAATTACACCCAGGCGGTGCTCAGGGTCTCATTGTTCATCTGTTCAAAGTTCAACACATCCTTCCGTGGCCTTGCGTTGACAGCCGGTGGGAGGAACCTCTTCATGAACCATTCAACCAAATGATCCCATGAAGTAATCTCATTTGGCTCCAGTGAGTGGGCCCACATCTTGGCTTCATCCCTCAAGGTGTAAGGGAAGAGATAAAATCTGATACCCTCAGGGGTAACGCTAGGTATCGAGAAGTTTCCACACATCTCGACAAAGCTAGTTAGGTGGGCATGTGGGTCTTCACCTTGCAGACCCCCAAATTGCCTTGCATTCTGGATCATTTGGAACATGACCGGCTTGATCTCGAATCTCGCATTCTTTCAACCATCGGCCTTAAAATCCCGAAAAAAAATCGTACAGATTGGACGCCACGTAGTTCCTCATGGGAATGTTGTGGTCAGCGGCAAAGAAAACTGGATCCTGCACTGGCCGTACCGCCCCTTGATTTCCTGCGGGAGCCACATTGTCATTATTATCTGCCATATTAGCTGCTTTTTTCACCTCGCTCGGTTCTGGCGTGCCCTAGCGTGAAATGTATGCTTGATCTCTAGGTTAGCTTCGAATTCTGGTTTGGTCCCAGTACTCATAAACTGTCAGACTGCTCTTCACATTGAACAGGCAATACAAAGAGATCTGTCCTGCAAAATATCACAAACATACTCAACAATAACCGTTAACCAATCCCTGGCAACGGCGCCATAAACTTGTAAACATACAATTTTTTCTTCTTATGTCTTATACAACGCATGGATGAATAGAATGCAAGATACAAGTCCATGTTCCCGTTATCAGTTCCCTGGCAACGGCGCCATAAACTTGACAGGCATAATGTTGAATGCGTTCTAAATAAGCAGGTGGATGGTGATGAATGATGAATCATGCAAGCTCATGTTGCCATAAACTTGATGACTCGGGATGGAAATGGAATGTGGATGCTATGTTATACTTATTTAGACACTTTTTATGTGATACTACTTCTAGATATGCGTTATTAATGAAAATCTTATAGTATGCTATACGTTGTCACAAGTTTCCTTGCATTGGAACAAGTATAATTCCACCACAAGTTTCTCGGTGTGATCCGAGGTCGAACATAGGGATTGTTTTAGGTCAATGTGTTACATTCGTGATATATGTGACCGGGGGTTTTTCAATTAATAAAAGTAGTGTGTTTATACAGAAAGGTAAATTGCGGTAAAGTAAAGATGTGTAGTAAAGTAAAGATGTGATAATAGAGTAAATGTGCAGTAAAAGTAAACCTAAGCTAACATGATACAAGTTACAGGATACAGAGTTTGAGACTAACTTTGAAGATTATACAAAGGGTCATGTTATGCAGTGGCAAGGCTTTATGTATGAAACAGAAAGAGAAAGATAACTAGTATAAACATCACAAGTTGATTAATTGCATTTAATTCATAACTACGGTTCCACTTTCCCTTGGTGTACACCTCTCGGTGATCGGCCATGTTTCCCACATATTTGTGGTGAAATAGGGATGAACGTAACGAACACAAGGTTGCTTCCATCTCTGGAAGTACTTCTCGCTTTAGTTAACGCACTCTTCTAACCTTCTCTCGACAGGCAGAATGGCATCTTCACTTCTGCTCTCATAGGTGAAGATGTTGTCTAGCATGCTTTAGCTAAACATATTTATTTCTTTAGCGTAGATTAATTTACTTGTTAGATTCATTCTAATTACCAAAGGATTAAAAAAACATCGTGGAGAAAGCGATTCATGGAGGAACGAAAATAGACAGAAAAATGGAGATGAAAATGATCATGACATTCAATACTAATATTTAGCGTCTGATACATGATGAGAATGATAGAGATTAAGAAGATGAAATAACTTTAATGAATAAGAGATAGAAACAAATATAGAAGAGTGCCAACATCTTGACACAGATCTGGATGGTAGAATTGCTTGCCGGCGTATGGATTGAATGGTAGGAAGAGCTTCCCTCTTAGGCTTGCTCGTCCGGTATAGGTGACCATGGTACAGAGCTTCACGGAGGGGATTTAGAATGATTTTCCTTGAGACTCACCTCTCGACCTTGTCTCTTAATTCTTCCCAATCTTTTCCGATCAGCACTCAGACCAGTCTCTCCTCAATATACAAATATCAAAATAGCCTCGTATCAAGTATCTCTTTCAGTGAATTCTCTGAGGGTATTTATAGATGAAGGCTTTGAATCTTTGCAGTGTGGACCCCACTTTATTGTTATGGCAGCTCCGAAAATGGTGGAATAAATATTCCTTCTGTTATGCAATCAATTCGTCAAAAATGCACAACGGTTAGCTATACATGTGTCAGAATCCTCCGCAATTACGTTGCTCATTTGCATCTTTGATCGTGTACTCGAATGCGGTGTTGTTTTTTATTACTGCATACAGTTGAAGTTCAGCTCTGGATCGACTGTCGCCTACGCCGTCATTGCGTTGATCGTTTCTTTATTATTGATTAACAGGCGCAATGCGATGGTGATGCATTGTTCAGTTTCTCTTTGAGCCTTGATCGCAAGTGATGACTTGATTTCCTGCAAAACAGAATGGAAACATCTTTTTCTACCATCGTAATGGTGTTAGTGGGTGTATTGGCGATAATTTATAATTATTGCATTTCCAAGCTAATTTCCATACAATCGATGCATATTTTCTCTCTTTTAACCGTAATATCCAAACAAAGCAGCATAAATAACTTGTATTTCTACAAGTTATAAGTTATCACGGTGGAGCTAACTCTCTCAACCTCTAACTCTGGCGAAGGCTCCGGTCGTCACTTGGAATGGATGAAGGAGATGAAGAACTCTCAAGCTTTCTTCTCACGCGTTCGTCTGGATCATAAGGATCTGCCCTAAGGCGAGCCTTAGGCGAAAAACCTTGGATAAAATGAAATTCTGCTCAGCGGCCTCTATTTATAGAGCTTGATCGCCGACAACATTGCTGGACCTACTCTGATTCTGACATTCGCGGCGTGATGGTCCTTTTTTGAATCTCTGCTGCTAACGGCGTGGTAGGTGAAATGTCAACATCATCTTTTGATTCTCCCAAGATATGCGTTCATGCTTCCATTCCACCAACCTTGTGTTTAGCCCTCTATTATGGTTATCATCATGTAGCTGCAATCTGATGATCGCATTCGCTCGATGACCGCAATCGTTTGACGGTCGCAACTTCTATGTGATGGATGCATGCGGTTGATGGCCGCAACATCTATGTGTCGAACGTCTGTGTTCTCCTTTGCGATGGAGAAATTCTCCGAATATGGTCGTCTTTGCGATAGCCCGGCTTTTGTGATGCGTTTGCTTCTTGCGTCAGCTACAAAGATAGACAGTTGAACGCATAATAGCGTATAATAGCGGGTTAGCCGAGATTCTTATTGCCGAATGACGCAAACTCATTTTATCATGAATTCCTAACATATTCGCCTTATATTTCACTTAACAATCCTCATAATTCTAAATAAAAGGCCTAAGATGACGTGCATTTATGCCCGTCATCAAAAGATATGCATGCTCACTTAGGTTTAATTCATAGTTTTAAAATGTTTAAAACTTGGATCATGTAGACCTAAGATCATGGTTCTAATATGATTAGCAACCCTAAGGCTTTAATATTTTAATTATTTTAATAGGATTAAATTGGCTAATAAAAGGTTAAAGTGTAGCAAATCTATCTATATGGGACCTTTTGTCTAAGGCGGGTTCTGTCTAGGCTGGGGTATTTAAGTTGACGGAAACGTAACAACCCTACCTTGGAACTTACCTGGAAAGGTGAATTAGATAGATTTGATGCATGCATGCAAGTTAAGGACAATCGATTAAAGTGTTTAAATGTGACTACTTGAACTTGTTCATATTTCATAGACAAACTTTGTTTATGAGCGGGAATTAAAAAGACGACTTAGACTAAAATCGGTAGCTGGATTGTCTAAGTTAATGAACCCCTAGGTAGAACATTCAGTGGGAGGTACTTGGGGTATAAGATGCTTCACTTAAACCTTTCACGTTTCTCCTAAATAGTCCACAATGTGAGATCTACACTCGGCCTCGAGGCACCTTTGGCGTGTCCCCTTAACGGATGGTGTTTTGGTAGGTCAATATCAAGGTGGATGGAGAAAGTGTGCATAGTAAGTGGGAGTAGGAAGTGCGACAGCATATTCCTCGGTCTCCCTCGTTGGTTGGATAAAGTTACTGCGCATCGCCTCGAGACACCTTGGGAGCGTCCCCCTAAAAGATGGTAGTATTGCACATTTCTTTATTTGATCTCCTGTAAGAGGATAAGGTAACTTAGTTTCTTGTCCTAATCTGCTTCTTCCCTACGGTGGGCTCATTAGGGCGGGACTCTGGTACCAAAAGTGAGGGGTCACACTTATGTGGAATTGTTAAAGGTTAACAGTTATGGATCGAAAAATGGTGGCTGTTAGGTTCAGTTCCAAGAGTTGGTTCTAACTAATGGTTGAGAATGTCTCATCCCAACGAAGAGGCATCTGATCACCCCACCGTTGACATTTGTCCTGCCCCACTGAGGAATCATTGCAAAATAAAAGTTTTTCACTTAGGGTATTTGAGACTGTTTTGCAAAACTGATTGGTTAAATGTGGTTTAGCAAAATCTAATAAAGTTTTTTTTTCGTATTTTCAGCAACAACTTTTTCAAAAATGGCAACAGCCACGTTAGCTTTGCTAAGTACCGAAAACTTAACTGGCAATAATTTCTCAACATGGAAACACATGATCACGACGATCCTTATCATTGAGGATCTCATGTTCGCTCTTACGGAGGCTTGTCCTCCTATTCCAGCTTCAAATGCTGCTCGAAATGTTCGGGAGGCATACAAGCGATGGACACAGGCGAATGAGAAGGCTCGAGCCTACATCTTGGCAAGTCTTTCTGAAGTCTTGGCCAAGAAACATGAGAATATGGTCTCAGTGCATGAGATCATGGAGTCCCTACGGGGGATGTTTGGAAAACCGTCTGAACAACTTATGCATGAGGCTCTTAAATATATATTCAACTCCAAAATGGAAGAAGGCACCTCTGTTCATGAATATGTGCTTAACATGATGGTCCACTTCAATGTGGCAGAGTTAAATGGACCTACCATCGATGAGGGTAGCCAGATTAGCATAATCCTGCATTCATTGTCGGAGAGCTTCATGCACTTTGTTAGCAATGTGATTCTTAACAAAGTGAAATATAACCTTACAACTCTCTTCAACGAGTTGCATACCTACCAATCTATACTGAAAAGTAAGGAGAGGAAGAAAGGTGAGGCAAATGTTGCTTCATCCTCCAGGACGTTCCATAGAGGTTCGACCTCAAGAACGAAGTCTGCACCTTCTACTTCTAACTCTGCAAAGGGGAAGAAGAAGAAAGGTGGTAAGGGAAATGGGAAGGCGCCTGCTAATCCGTTGCCTGTCGGCCTAAGGAGGCATTTACTGGTTGAAAAGGGAAAGTGTTTCCACTGCAATCGAGATGGACATTGGAAGAGGAACGGTCCTTGCTATCTGAAAGAGAG
The DNA here is from genome assembly GCF_027475165.1 of Benincasa hispida. NCBI lineage: Eukaryota > Viridiplantae > Streptophyta > Magnoliopsida > Cucurbitales > Cucurbitaceae > Benincasa > Benincasa hispida. Next base: position 87,506,218 of record NC_143489.1, on the reverse strand, counting down.
GAAGGCCGCCAAGGCCAAAGCCAAGGCAAATAAAGGTGAATGTGATTTATTTATACTTGAAACTTGTTTAGTGGAAAATGACGATTCTGCCTGGATAATTGATTCGGGCACCACTAACCACGTTTGTTCTTCTTTTCAGGGGATTAGATCCTAGCGACAGCTGAAGGCTGGTGAGATGACCATGTGAGTAGGCACCGGGCACGTCGTCTCAGTTGTGGCAGTGGAAGGGCTCCAGTTAGCTTTATAGAATAGGTTTCTAGTTTTGAATGATGTATTTATTGTTTCCAAACTTAAGAGAAACCTCATTTCTATAAAGTGTTTATTTGAATGTAAATACACTATGTCTTTTAATGTGGATAAAGCGTTTATTCATAAAGATGGTGTTATTATTTGTACTGCAAATTTGGAATCTAATTTATATGTGCTAAGGCCGTTAGACATTAATTCCCTCCATAACATAAAATTGTTTAAAATTTTCGTAACTCAAACAAAACATCGACGTATTTCTCCAAAAGAAAATGCCCATCTTTGGAGATTGGTGAAGAATGGACTTCTAAGTGAGTTAGAAGAAAATTCTTTACCAGTGTGTGAATCTTGCCTTGAAGGCATGATGACTAAACGACCTTTTACTAGAAAAGGTTATAGAGCCAAGGAGCCTCTTGAGTTAGTACATTTTGACCTTTGTGGTCCTATGAATGTGCGAGCCCGAGGTGGCTATGAGTATCTTATCAGTTTTACTAATGATTACTCTAGATATGGGTATATTTATCTTATGCAATGGAAGCCTGAATCCATTGAAAAGTTCAAAGAGTTCAAGCCTGAAGTTGAAAATGCATTGGATAGACGGATTAAAACACTTTGACCGGATCAAGGTGGAGAGTTTTTGGACTCGGCATTCCAGGACTATTTGATAGAACATGGAATCGTTTCCCAACTCTCAGCACCGGGTACACCTCCGCAAAATGGTGTAGTAGAGAGGAGAAATAGAACCTTGTTGGACATGGTTCGCTCGATGATGAGTTACGCTTCCTTACCGAACTTGTTTTGGGGTTTTGCAGTGGAGACTGCGGTATATATACTCAATTGTGTTCCCTCAAAGAGTGTTATAAGAACACCTCTGGAGTTGTAGAACAGGCGTAAAGCTAGTTTACGTCACTTCCGCATTTGGGGTTGTCCTACACATGTGCTTGAGGCTAATCCCAAGAAGTTCGAACCATGATCAAGGTTATGCCTCTTTGTAGGCTACCCCAAAGGTACACGAGAGGGTTATTTTTATGATCTGACGAAAAATAGGGTGTTTATTTCAATGAACGCTACTTTCCTGGAGGAGTATCATATAAGGGAGCATAGTCCACGAAGTAAAGTCGTGTTGCATGAGCTTTCCAATGAAACTACTGAAACTTTAACAAGAGTTGTTGAAGAGCCTGCTACATCAACAATAGTTGTTGATGGGAGTTCATCTAGTAGGTTGGTTCCACCTCAAGAGTTGAGGGAACCTTGATGTAGTGGGAGGGTTGCGAACCCACCCGTTCGCTATCTGGGTTTCACGGAAATCCTTGCTATGGTAGCAGATGGTGACGTTGAGGATCTGATGTCTTATCAGAAGGTAACGGAAGATATAGATCGGGATGAATGGGTCAAGGCCATGGATCTCGAAATGGAGTCAATGTATTTCAATTCAGTATGGGATCTTGTAGATCAGCCTGATGGGGTAATACCTATAGGATGTAAATGGATCTACAAGCACAAACGAGGTGCTGATGGGAAGGTATAGACCTTCAAGGCTCGACTTGTGGCAAAGGGTTATACCCAGGTAGAGGGAGTCGACTATGAGGAGACTTTCTTGCCTGTTGCCATGTTAAAGTTGATCCACATCCTCCTGTCCATTGTAGTTTATTATAATTATGAGATCTGGCAAATAGACGTCAAGACGGCCTTTCTAAATGGCAATCTTGAGGAGACCAATTACAAGGTGCAACCCGAGGGATTCATAGCCCAAGGTCAAGAGCAAAAGGTTTGCAAGCTGAATCGATCCATTTACGGGTTGAAACAAGCATCTAAATTTTGGAACATACGGTTTAATACTGCGATCAAGTCGTATGGCTTTGACCAAAACATTGATGAACTTTGTGTCTATAAAAAGATAATCAATTCTTTAGTAGTCTTCTTAATGTTTTACGTAGACGATATACTACTCATTGGGAAATGATGTAGGTTTAATGACTGCAGTTAAGAATTAGCTAGTGACCTAATTTCAATTGAAAGATTAGGGAGAGGCTCAGTTTGTTCTAGGTATACAGATCTTTCAGGATTGTAAGAACAAAGTGCTAGTACTGTCTCAGGCATCGTACATTGACAAGATGTTG